>NW_021635015.1:0-26748 GCF_004799145.2 Neltuma alba | reverse complement strand
TTAATGATTTGAGATTATTGATTATTAGAATTTTTAGCAAGTTTTTATTGTGTTAAAAGCTTTTATTTAGAGTTTTTAATGATTATTATATGTAATATTTTGAGCTTTTGTTTAAGAGTGCCCAAACAAATAAAAAAATAAAAAGATGTTTTTTATAAGGTTTAAACCCAAAAAAAATATAATTAAAAAATTCAGATTTTATTAAAAAAAAATTAAAAAAATTTTTTAAAAAATGTTCGAGACGTCCGGTCCCGTCCCGTCCTGACCGGGACTTGGGACAACCCCAGGACGGGCTGGGACACGGGACAGAAAATCTGTCCCGTACTGTTCATCGGGACGGGCCTGTCCCGGTCCCGATCCGTCCCGTGAATAGCCCTAATAAATAAGTAATTTTTTTAATCTTCTCAAATTAATTATTTAATTATTATATTAACGATTGAAAGTAGTATTAAAAGAAAAAAAAAGATGAATACTCGCATTTGTGCCTTATATCACACTCCGCAACAGTGACATAATAATAATTTTTAGGAGTGTTCAAGGCCAGCCCGTCCCGGTCCCGGTCTTATTGGGACGGGACAAAAAAGGGACCGGGACGGGACAGGACACGGGACGGGGTCGTCCTGTCCCGGTTCTTTTTTTTTTTTTATAAAATTTTTATCCTGTTTATATAATATTATTTTTTTAATATTTGAGATTATTGTATAGAACTATGGATATATTTATTTAGAGTTTTTATATTTATTAATGATTTGAGATTATGATGATTAGAATTTTTAGCAAGTTTTTATTGTGTTAAAAACTTTTGTTTAGAGTTTTTAATGATTATTATATGTAATATTTTGAACTTTTGTTTAAGAGTGCCTAAACAAATAAAAAAAAAAATAAAAAGATGTTTTATAAGGTTTCCCCCCCCCAAAAAATATAATTAAAAAAAGATTTTATTAAAAAATTTAAAAAAAGAGTTCAGGACATCCCAGTCCCGTCCCGTCCCGATCGGGACCGAGACAATCTCGGGACGGGCTGGGACACGGGATAGAAAATCTATCTCGTTACTGTTTATTGGGACGGTCTGTCCCGGTCCCGATCCGTCCGTGAACAGTCCTAATAATTTTATGGGGGAGGTGAATGTGCTAAATATTAAAAATGAAAGTGGGGATTCTACCCAAAAAGAAAAAATGAAACTGCGGATGAATGGTTATATGAATTATGATATAGATTAGTAGGCTATTACCGCTTGTTAGTGCCTGCTCGTGTTAAGCAAGTTTCTATATTTGGTGTTGAACTGTTGGTTCATACAGAAAGTTGCACTATTTTTTAATACCCCACAGGTAAATGAAATTTGGAGACCTATAGGTCTTAACCAACGTGTTGTTACTTGTTATGAGTGTTATGTTTGGGCGCCTGCACCATATCTGGAGTTTAGCGCCTTCGCTTTCGTTTAAAACTTTTCATTAAACAAACGCGGTTTTCAAATTTCGCCGCATTCCGCAATCGCGCGTTTCCCCCCAAAAAAACAGACTCTGAAAAAGCTTCGTATCCTCGCTCATCCACACTCAACCAATCAAACCCCTGCATTTCCAATCCAACGGTCACAATCGTCACCGTACCCAAAACACGGATCGATATCTAATCCAACGATCCACAATCCATCATCGTACTTTATATAATCCGGCAGAGCTCTGCTTCTACCGCAGTCGCATCTTGGCTTTTGTTTAAGAGGGAGTGGGAAAGAGAGAAGAATCAAATCAAACATGTCTGGAAGAGGAAAGGGCGGTAAGGGTCTCGGAAAGGGGGAGCGAAGCGTCACCGTAAGGTTCTGAGGGATAACATCCAAGGTATCACAAGCCGGCTATTCGCCGTCTCGCCAGGCGTGGCGGTGTGAAGCGTATCAGCGGTCTCATCTACGAGGAAACCCGTGGTGTTCTCAAGATCTTCCTCGAGAACGTCATTCGCGACGCCGTGACCTACACTGAGCATGCTCGTCGCAAGACTGTGACCGCCATGGATGTTGTTTACGCCTTGAAGAGGCAGGGCAGGACTCTTTATGGTTTTGGAGGTTAGAGATTTAGGTATTTGGGGGGGAATTTTACGAATTAGGGCTTTTGGTTTCGCTTTCTCTGTGCAACTATTGTTGATGTGAAGAAGTGATATATGGCGCCTCTTGAATTATAATTATAACAATTTCAACAATGTACTTTCTTTTGAATGATAACTTTACTGTTATAGTCTGCCATTCATGATCTGGTCACTATTTCGCGAATTGATTGGTTTCTCCCGTGGTTTCAATCAGAAAATTGGGGATTGAACTTCCATATGGTTTTTCGTCCATCAAATTTAAGTTTTAGTGTAATAAGGATCTTTAGCGGAAAAAGAAAGAACAATAAGGATCAAATGCTCCAAATTAATGAATAATTTTCTTCTATAGAGAGGCTGGGAGAATCCGATGACGAACTTGGCGTCAATTTTTATGAAATTAAGTATGCCCTTGAAGCACCTATGTTGGTGCACTCGTCCATTTCGCATTTTCAAGCATGGACTGCATGGTGGGCTTGAGAGGATTGGAGAAGCGATTGGTTTGTTCGATGATCGGGCTTAGTGGAGGGACGTGGCGGCGGCGGTCGGCGGACGGTGGTTATAGGGGTGGCACTTAGTACAATGCGGCGGAGCTCGATTACAAATTTCGGTTTTAATTTTCTATGTTCTGTGTTCACTCGTTTATAGGTTTTCAATTTTCTTTACCGTATATAAATTTTCATTTCTTATCAATTTTTTTAATAAATTATGACCGGATAACTTGATTTTAATGCATAATTGTCAGGTTTAGATGTGAAGATGCTGATCATATAATTAGTACAATTATCATACAATTGTAGAAAATTTTGAAATGCTAAAATGTGGGATGGCTTGACCTTTTGTTAAAGGATCAAATTAATTTAAGAACAAGTCACAGTACCTAAAAATAATGGACAAGAGTTAAGCAATGACCAACAGAGATACAAATGCGGTGGATATTCAGATTGATTTAAAATTAATAGAAATTGAGAGTACTAGTCATTATTCCTGATTCTTAATATAAGAATTGTTGATTAATTTAAAAAATTAAAAAATTAGTTAAGTTAGTTATTTATAATAAATGTGTTATTTTTTTTGAATATTCTTATTAATAATGTGTATTAATAGAATTATTATTTCTTCGATTCTTGATATAGATCTAATTATTGAGTTAGTTTTGATTTTAAATATAAGACTTATTTATCATATTATCAATTTTCTCTAAGATTACCATTAGATTCTCTCTCGCCATAATCAAATAGAAGAGAAAGAGAGGTATTAAGAAAAATGATTATGGTATTTTAAGAAAAACTGTCATATTTCTTATAATTAACTAATTTGTCTAGCTTCTTTAATCTAATCAAATAGTTAATTAGTTTTATATTAAGAACCAGAGGAGTATTTGATGGACTTTTAATATGTGCAACAACAAGGACTACTTTAAAAAAATAGTAAATAGAAAAGGTAAAATGGATTGGGATCTTATATCTAGGATCAAATTGAAAGTCAAAAGTTTTTATATAAGGATCAGAGATAGTATTATGTATGATTTGATTTTAGGGAGTGTTTGGGTAAGAACAAATCATGGTTTCAGAAATGCTTTTACGAATACAAAGTAAACATTGGAGGAGTTTGTCTCGATTTACAGAAAAGTGTTTATGAGGTCACTCGAACAATTTTTTAGTGAACCAAATTTTGTAGGAACACAATTTGCGAGCTTTTCTTTTTGAGAAACTGTATTGTTATCATATTTACCTCGCGTTTATAACCAAGTTATCAGACATGTACTGTCAGTTTAATGTTTTATCAGTGAAACACGTAAACAATAAAATCTTCCCCGCCGGTAAAAAAAAAAAAAAGTCTTCTTCCTCAATCATTTCATTCAATTATCCAAAAATAATTTTGGCAAAAAAAAAAAGGACCGCAAATAATCGCCCCCTTCCCTCAGACCCTCACCAAAAAAAAAAAAAAAAAAGAAAAAGAGAAAGAATGCCAACTTTGATTAATTACTTTATATTTGAACACAAATCAAAATTGACATGATCAAGGAAGGTTAAAATCCAACAGCCGGCTTCATTTCTTGCTACGCCGCTCTCTTAACTGCAAATTAATAACTGCCATGAGATTTTAATTCAAGCATCTCAAGTTCAACGTGATTTTTTCAAAATTCAATTTATTTTGAAATTTCGTTTTTATTTATTTTGATGAGAAATATTCATTTCTTGATCGTGAGTTAACTTTTCCAGATACAAGCGTGTCTTTGTATTTTTCCCACCGGAAGGTAACGTACGCCAACATTTTTGATTAACTTGATTTACTTATGTAGTCGTCAATTGTTGGTGATCATTTATGAATGAATTTATTCCAAATAATTTCATTTTTCATTATAGAAAATGCACTTTAGATAGAAACACAAAGACATATAAATACATGTAGGTGTGTTTGGTACGATTATTAAAAATGAGGATAAGGATTGGGATTAAGATTGAAAAATATGTTAATAAAGTATTTAGAATGAGTGATTACTTATTATTTAGGATTAAACAAATACATATATATGATATTGGAAAATAACATAGGAGGAATGTTGTATTTTCTAATTCTACTTTCATGGGATTGTCTAATCCTATCCAATGAGAAATTATTTATAATAAACACTCTTTAATAATTTTTTTCTATCTTAATTTCAATCCTTATCAATTATTTTTAATGCTTCATACAACCCAGATTGTTTATTTGCTTATAACATGGATTATAAGAAAAATAAAAAGGTTAAGGTGCAAATATACCTATGAATTTATACCAAATATGCGTCTGGCACTATAACAAATATTGGATACAAAAAATATATATAATGATTTCAAAAAGTTACAAAAATACCACGACTGTTAATTATTGTAACGTTGATCTTTTGTTTGACCGAAGGTGTTGACGTAGACGCTGACATGGATACTGATGTGGCTTAGAGGGTCTGATAAAAGAGAATGAAGGTGCAAATATACCTATGAACTTGTCCCAAATGTGTGTTTGACACCATAAACAAATCTTGGGTGTAAAAATACATATGATCATTTCAAAACTACTTTAAAATACTACAATTGTTTAATTCATCAAAGATGACTTTCTAATTTAAATTTTGACTAAAAGGTGATGGGGATCCTAAGCTAGTGTTTCAGTCTCCATCATTTAAGTGCAACTTGCTTTTTCTTTCAAATGATCGCGTTTCAGTCTCCCTTCGATCCCAATGATATTGTCTCTTCAATGTTGCATTTTCATTGAAGAGAAACAAACTGAAACTCTTCACAAAACTTCTTTATTTCCTCTATCAAAGTCTCTCTTTTTTTATGAAGAGCAACGCTGCTCTCTCTCAGTTGCTTGTCACGTCTCCTCTAATTTGCGAAGAGGAGGGGCTTACATTTGAAGGAGGAAGACTGAAGTAGTAACTTAACGTCTATGTCACCTCATTTGGTCAAAAGTTTAAGTTAGACAATCATCTTTAATGAATTAAACAACTATAGCATCTTAGAGTGCTTTGAATGATACTCCCTCCTTCCTTATTATAAGAGACATTGGATGCTTATGGCATGTTCTATATATAAGAGACACTTAAAGTTGTCTCTACTTTTTTGTGTTGATTTCTTATTTTACCCATATTTATTATCTCCAACTCACACTCTCTCTCCCTTCCACTTCTCTTTCTTTTAATAATTTAATTGTTCTCTCTCCTTATTAATAAGGGCATTTTTGAAAAAAAAATTATACTTTTTACACATTAATTGTTTTTAACTAATTTTAATTGTTTTTTTGATCAACGTACTTTAGTTATTTGTCTCTTATAATAAGGAACGGAGGGAGTAGTAAGTATTTTTGCATCTTAGGTTTGTGTACAGTGTTAGGTGTACATTTGACAAAAATTCATTAATATATTTGCACCTTCACTTTTCTTTATCAGACTTTTTAAGCCATATTAGCATGCATGTCAGTACTTTTGAACAAACAAACGGTCAATGTTATAATAATTAACGGTTGTGGTATTTTTATAACTTTTTAGAATCATCATGTATATTTTTACATCCAAAATTTATTTATAATGTCAGACACATATTTGATATAATTTTATAGGTATATTTGTATCTTCACTCAAAATAAAATATTCACCAAAAAATATAGAAGAAAAAAAAAAAATATTCACTCACTAATGTCCACATTCATGTCAGCCTTTCAGAGGTGTCGTTTGGACATTTCACTGTGCTCCCTCTCTCTCTACGAATATGCCCCCCGCTACTATCTTTTGTTTGCTTATACTTCTTAGAATCCATCGTCCAAATCAAACCCCCACCCAAAAACGCCTTCCCTCTATCCTCCACAAATCCATGCCACCCCTCACAAGCTTCCTATATTCTTCTTCTCGTAACCTCCTTTGTCCTCTTCTTCATTTCGTGTGTATATATATATATATATTCAAATCACAATCTACTAATTATTAGTTACCCACTAATACATTTCTCTGTACCCTTCTTCCTTCTGTCGATCAACAATGGCTCATGAAGTTGGCCCTGTAATTCATCAGCCCAGTTATCCACGGTCCTCATCCCCAGAATTAGAGGAATATGTGCAAGAACAGGAGGAGGAGGAGGAGGAGGCACTCTCGCTGTGTGACCTTCCTCTCAACGACATGCCGTCCGTGGAGGCTCGCCGTTCCTCATTTTCTGAGGCTTCCGAGTTGTTTGAGTTCTTCAACGACGTCGCCCTCGACTTGTGCCCCGCCGACGATATCTTTTTCCGCGGTAAACTCGAGCCCATCAACCACGGACCCCATTCCGATTCTCCTTCCGTTGATCACAAACCCGTTAGAGAATCCAATATTCCGCTCAATCCACGCCTAAGATCGGACCCGATTTCTGGGGTCCGATTTCATGTTTCTCGATCGAACAGTGTGGGAACGTCCAGCAATTCTCCCCGCTCCGTTATGATGAGGAATAGCAGGTCTCTGGATTGCCGCAAGCTTCGTCGGTCTTCGAGCTCCGTTGTGTTTATGGCTCCGGAAGTGGAGCGAAATTCTTCGACGGTTAAGAGAGCGACGTCGAAGGCGCGGTGGTGTTCTGTGATGCTGGGGACGGTGAAGCCACCAACGGAGATGGAGCTCAGCGATATGAAGAACCGGCAGGCTCGGCGGAACCCGTCGACGAGGATGTTCCCGGCGGTGATTGAAGGAGGAGGGAAGATGGCGGAGAATCGGAGCTCGGCTAAGTGTTCTTGGAGGATACTGAGAGCCCTCACTTGTAGGGATCGTAGAAGTGTATCGGTGACGACGTCGTTAGCAGTACCACAAGCCACCTGATCAGAAGTCACGTGACTTGCACATGCATATTTGTCCGGCAGTAACCTCATGGCGGCGCCGGACGATGAGGGTGATTGCCGTGCATGTCAGGGCATTTTAGTCATCATGAGTAAATTTGATCTTGATATTGCGTAGAAGGGAAGATGGTGTACAGTGGCAATCCATGAGGGATAATATAATGGTATTGGTACGCGTATGCCCTTTCC
Source organism: Neltuma alba (assembly GCF_004799145.2). NCBI lineage: Eukaryota > Viridiplantae > Streptophyta > Magnoliopsida > Fabales > Fabaceae > Neltuma > Neltuma alba. The sequence continues at coordinate 19,149 of NW_021635015.1, read as the reverse complement.
TGTCCAAAAACAGTTTTTAAGAAAAGAATATTATTAATATATTTCACTCGCTGCCCCTTTTATTTTGTTTATTTTGTTAAGAATCAGACGGTGGCTATACGAAACAAATATACAATCATGACACGGACATAAAGAAAAAGAAAATCATATATAGGGTTAACATAGAGGATCTTTTGATTAGAAATAAGATCAAGAAAAATGACAATGAGATCTTTGATCTTTCCTATTGGCCAACAACCATATTTTTTTTCCCATGAGAAATAACTTCAGTTGTAAGCTCGTAGGGCATTGTTTATTATTATTTTTTCCAGAGAATTCTATATTTTCATTATTTTGACCGTGAAAATCTCAGTTATTAATAATTTGTATCTCCTGTGAAAAAGATTCTACTCTCACCACTAATTATTTTGTTTAGGCAATTCAAAGAGGCAAAAAGCCAGACTAGACTATTTAAAAATTAAGAAAAATCGTGTGATAAAAGAATTTCACCTTTCCCTGCTTCAAAAGTTAGACACTCCCAAAAAAAAAAAATGGAGCCCGTTTGATAGGGAGAGTATATTTTGAAGGAAAGGGAAGCCAATGGAATTAAAAAAATAGTTTTGAGCCTGCTGTATTCTTTTCTTTGTGTATAAGAGCCGGACTAATTTGGATCGTATGGGAAGACGTTTTGCTTTTGTCAAGCAATTTCTGTTAAGTAGATATTTTAGGATTTTCTTACCCGTTTTCCTCTTCTTTTTTTCATCTTTATTTATGTCTGGTATAACTGCTATTATGAAGATTACTATATTGGAATAATACAATTTACTCTCCCGTGTGAGAGTTTCTCTCTCTCCTGAAGTGGGAGTTAGTTACGACGGTTTCTTCTCGTCGTTGTTGCCTGAGTGCTTCCCTTCGCCGCCCACTGCGACGGAGGTAAAAGAGTGTCTCCTCGTCCTTGCTCTTTGCATCGACGGGGATCGTGAGGTCTATCTTGTTTCTGGAGTTAGGTGGAATGGAGGTTGGAAGTTCGGGGAGAAGTTCAGGTGAAAGGAATGCAGATCGGAAGGCCGGTGACATGTTGGCGAATCTAGTTTGGAAAAAGCAAGAACAACGTAAGTTGAATGGAGGCGCGCTAGTTGGTAAACTAATCACTATGAAATCGTTAAATCGTCAAATTACGATTCAGATGATCAAGAAAGGATGGAATCTAGAGAGGAAAGAAGACCTAGAGGTGATTGAGGTGGAACGAAATGCTTTCATCTTTGAATTCCGAAGAAGCGAGGATCGATTGAGAATCTTGAGAGGCAGGCCCTGGTCAATTCAAGGTGTCTTGCTGAATATACAACCATGGCAGGAGTATATGGCCTTTAAGGAGGTAGATTTCAATTACTGTCCATTTTGGATTCAATTTCACGATCTACCCTCAGCAGGAATGGATATAGAAAATGCGGTGACACTAGGATCTATGATTGGGAAGGTAATGATGGTAGAAGATCCGAGACGTAATGATTTGTTGATTAGAAGTTTTTTACGAGTAAGAGTTCTGGTTGATTTGCAAAAGCCTTTGATAACTGGAATGTGGACTCCTCGACCTGATAATGATCCTATATGGATTAAAGCTAGATATGAAAGATTACAGAATTATTGCTATAAATGTGGCAGAATTGGTCATGACCAGAGGAGCTGTTTGGAGGATAGAGATCGGGAGGAGGATGGTGATAGAGGATATGGAGGATGGTTGGGAGTGCAAGCAGCAAGGATGATTGATGATGCTGTTAAGTGTTGGGAGGAAGGATGGGAGGAATTTGTAATGAAGGACAGGGTTAATCTGGCCCAATCCAAGAATGTAGTACGTTTGAAGAATGTGGAGGATAAGGAAGGGAATGGTAGCTCGAAGATTGATGAAAATAAAGAGAATATGACTGCTAAACTTCCTGAAAAAGATGAGGTTGCTGTTAATGAGAATAACAGTAGTAAAAGTAATAAGCCTCAAGTTATCTGCGGGAGGCAAGATATGGTTGGGGAAATTATAAAGAGCAGGGCAGAGAAGACTAGTGGTAAAGGGACTGAATCGGAAGGTGCAAGGAAAATGGAGAATATTATTTCTCCAGAAAAAAGAGAAGATTTATCTAAAGCAATTGTGGTTTATGGTACGATTTCACCTATGAGTGAAGTTACTGCAGGTCTAAAAAAGGTAAGACTGAAGAGAAACTTGGAAGAGGTGGAAGACTGTGTGAGGTCTAAAAGAAGGAAGTTATTTTTTGAAGAACCTAAGGTAAATAGTGAAAAGGAGAAAAAGACACCACTGAGGAGAGGAAGCCGCAGGAGTGTTCAGAATCTAAAGAAACACATAAGAAGGGGAGCTGGTAGAGGTAGGTTGGTAGGGAAAGGGAATGCAAATTGTAATGAGGTAATTTTGACTTCGGTTGACCAGATGGATTTGATGACTGAAGGTATTGGTGGCTGGCCTCAAACAGCCACCAAGGAGCCATGAAGATGATTGCTTGGAACTGTCAAGGTCTGGGAAGAACCTTGACAGTCAAGAAGTTGAGGGAGGAGTGTCTAAAGAACAAACCCTCTATAATCTTCCTAATGGAAACAAAAATAAAAGGGGAGAAAGTAAAAAGAATTAGAAGGCTGTGTCAGATGCAAGAGGAATTTTATGTTGATCCAAGGGGAAGGGGAGGTGGCCTGGCGTTATGGTGGAAAGAAGATGTGATAGTGAATATATGGTTTAACTCGAGAAACTTGATCCATGTTTCCTTAGAATCTAATTCTTTTACTGTACCAAAGTACGTGACCTTTGTGTATGGGGCACCTGGTAATGATAAGAAGATGTTGGTATGGAATGAAATGAGAAGATTGGGAAGTGGAGTTAGAGGGTCTTGGCTGTGCTTAGGGGATTTTAATGATGTGATTTCAGAAGAAGAGAAGTGGGGCAATCTACCAATTGACATAGGAAGGGCAATAAACTTTCAATGTATGTTGGCAGATTGTCATTTAATAGATTTGGGTTTTAAAGGTGCTAAATATACTTGGTGTAACAAAAGGCTTGGGGCTGCACAAGTAAAAGAAAGATTGGATCGGGCAGTAGCTAATGTAGAGTTTAGAGAGGATTTTCACAATGCTACTGTAATCCATATAGAACCTGTGGGATCGGATCATCATATGTTGCTTATGGACTGTGATTTTCAGCATTCAAGGGTACCCAAAATGTTTAGATTTGAAGCTTTTTGGGCTGAATATATTGATTTTCTGAATGTGGTTAGACAAGGTTGGAAACAGACTAGAGGAAACGGTAATAAGGTGGAAGTTTTAATTGATAGACTTGATGAATGTAGAAAGGTTCTTTTGAAATGGAGTAGGGAAACCTTTCCTAATGCAAGGAGACAAGTTGAACAGCTGACACAAAAATTGAAAGAGTGCACATCGGGCAGTCTGAATGAGCAAAGTAGAGCAGAAGCTGAAAGCTTAATTCAGCAAATTGAAGAAGCTTGGGATAGGGAAGAGAAGTATTGGTGGCAGAGATCTAGAGTGAATTGGTTACAAGATGGAGACAGAAATACGAAGTTCTTTCATTCAAGCACCATTCAAAGAAGGATAAAGAATAAAGTCACAAAGTTGAAAAGTGATGATGGTAGATGGCTAGAGGAAGAAAATGAGGTGAACGATGCTTTCCTGAAATTCTATTCTTCCCTGTTTTCCTCTACTGGATGTAAAAATATGCAGGTGGCTTTATTCTTTGTCAAAAATTCTGTGATGGCTGAGGATAATGAGAGGCTGGAAGGAAGAGTATCACTCGAAGAGATCAAGATGGCAGCATTTCAACTGAATGGTGCAAAGGCCCCAGGTCCAGATGGTTACTCTGGTATGTTTTATCAGTCTTCATGGAACATAGTAAGTAAGGAAGTGGTAGAAATGGTGTTTGATTTTTTTGAAGGTAAAGTGAGTTTGAAAAATCTAAATAGAACTAATGTGGTTCTTATTCCTAAAGTAGAGCATGCTGAAAATGTGGGACAATTTAGACCAATTGGTCTGTGCAATTTTGCCTACAAGATAGTATCAAAGATTTTGGCAAACAGGTTGAAAAATTTGATGAAAAAGGTGATTTCTGAGAATCAAAGAGCTTTTGTGACTGGTAGACTAATCCAAGACAATATCTTGGTTTCCCATGAAGCTTTTCATTACCTGAAAAACAAGAAAAAAGGGAAGAAAATGGAGATGGCAGTAAAAATTGACATGAATAAAGCTTATGACAGGCTAGAGTGGAATTTATTGAAGAGGTAATGAGAAAAATGGGGTTCGGAGAAAAATGGATTGGATGGGTAATGGATTGTGTTAGATCTGTAAGTTTGAGTTTGGTAGTTTCTGGAAAAAGAATTGCTGATGTAAATATGGAAAGAGGCATTAGACAAGGAGATCCTTTATCTCCTTATCTCTTTTTAATAGCAGCAGATGTTTTATCATCAATGATTCAGTGGCATGTTGAGAATGACAGATTAAGAGGAGTGAAACTTGCAAGAGAGTGTCCTATCCTCTCTCATTGTTTTTTCGCAGATGATGCATTATTTTTTGTTAATGCAAAAAGACAGAATTGTAAAGTGTTAAAAGAGATACTGGATTGTTACTGTGATGCATCCGGACAGGAAATAAACTTTGACAAATCCTGTGTTTTTTTCTCAAAGAATACAACTGAGGCAGTGAGGAATGAGGTCTTCGAAGTATTGGGAATTAAAGCAAGTGATAATCCTGGAAAATACTTAGGTTTACCTATGCTGTGGGGTAAATCTAAAGTTGAGGCATTGAATTTTGTGAAGAATAAGGTGAATCTGAAACTACAAGGTTGGAAACAGAGACTACTAACCTTTGCAGGGAGAGAAATTTTGTTGAAGGCAGTAGCTACAGCGATTCCTGTATTTCCAATGTCTTGTTTTAAGTTTCCTAAAAAGGTTTGCATGGATTTAAATGCTATGATGGCTAAATTTTGGTGGGGGCAGAAAGAGCATGAAGGAAGAATTCATTGGAAAGCTTGGAGATCTCTTGGTAAGTTGAAAAGCGAAGGTGGAATGGGGTTTAGAGATCTTGAGCTTTTCAATAAGGCCCTTTTAGCTAAGACTGAATGGAGGATGCTACAAAATCCTAATGAACTATGGTGTAGGATTCTGAAAGGGATTTATTTCCCACATGATGACTTTTTGAAAGCTAAACAAGGTAATAAATCTTCTTGGGGGTGGACAAGTATACTGGAAGGCAGAGAATTATTAAATGATGATTTATGTTGGAGAGTTGGAGATGGAGAGAAGATAAAAGTTTTTTCTGATAAATGGCTACCGGGTGCTGCTGGTTATGTGTTGTCTAATCGAAGCCTTAGTGAAGAAATGAAGAAGCTATCTGTGAGTAGCCTAATCATAAATGAAGACTGGTTTTTTGATAATGTCAGAAATTGGTTGAGTGATGCTGATATAAGTCTGATTAAGGGAGTTAAGATCCCAGTGATAAAGATGCCTGATAAGATTCTATGGTTGAAAAGTAGAGATGGCATGTATAGTGTCAAGATGGGGTACAGGACGGCGAAGGAGAAGGAGAGTGACAAGGGTACAAAAGGGCCTAGTAGTTCTTATCAAACTCCAAAAAAACTATGGAATGAGGTGTGGAATCTGAAGGTACCTCCTAAAATTGCCCATTTTTTGTGGAGAGCTATAAGTGGGGCTTTGGCAACTAGAGAAGCTCTTTTTAGAAGAAAATGCTCAAACTCACCATGCTGTGACATCTGTAAGTGTCAAGCTGAATCAGTTGAACATGTATTGTTTTTATGTCCTTGGGCAAAACAGGTTTGGTTTGGCTCTCCATTGAGTTTGAGGTTTGAGGAGAGACGAATGTTTAGATTGGATAAATGGTTAGGTGACTGGATGGACTGCAAGGAAAAACCAGATGACTATGGTTTAGCTCTTTTTGCCACAATTTGCTGGGAAATATGGAAGGCTAGGTGCCAATGTGTTTTTGAAAAGAAGGACACGGATGCTTATGAATGTGTGGGCAGAGCAATGAGATTGGTACGTGACTTCTGGGAGGCTGATGCTAAGAGGAAAAAGAGGTGTGTATCAGATAAGGTTGTGGCAAGGAAGCTGAACTGGATACTGCCTGAGAAGAATACTATTAAATTGAATATTGATGCAGCTTTTAGTAAAGAGAGAGGAAAAGCCTCCGTAGGCATGGTTGCAAGGAATGATAAAGGTAGCTTTGTTGGTGGTTTTGGGAAGGAGGTAGTAGCAGGTTCTGCGTTCATGGCTGAAAGTATGGCTCTGCTCGGGGCTTTAGATTGCTTTGATAAATATAGCAGTGGGAGAGTAGTGGTGGAGACCGACTGTCAAGTGCTATTTGACAAGCTTCAGAAAAAGGAGATAACAGGATGTGAGTGGGGCTGTGAGGATATTCTGCAGAAGTGTCTCGTCTTGCTTGAGGATAGGAATAATTGGGTTCTGTCTTTAGTTGCTAGGAAAGGGAATAAGGCTGCTGATCATCTGGCGGCTGGAGTTTTGAGAAGAGTGGTACCGCAAGGATGGTTCAATGAACCACCACCTTCTCTGGAACCTTTGTTGCAGTTAGATTTAGTACACAGACTGGATGAGGAGGAGGGTAGGTCTGGTGTTGGTTAACCGCTTTCAGTTTGTTTGATGGCTTCTTTTCCTTTCTGTTTCGGTTTTTTCTGTCTTTTGGTACCTTCTTTCGCCATTTCTGTTTGGCTTTATGTCAGTTAGTAGGTGTACCATTTCGTGCTTCTTAATAATATGGACTATTCAGCTCAAAAAAAAAACTGCTATTATGTAAACTTTTATTTATCCGACACGTTGAATGTGCAACGAAAGAAAGAGGAAAAATGATAAATTAAAAATTATAAAATGAAACATCACCAAAATACCCCTCATGCGGCCACCATTGGGAATAAATAAACAGAACGCTCCCTCTTCCCTCTTCATCCCTCGTCGAATTTTGTAAATATCTTCTAGAATTTTTTTGGGCCACATGTTCTAGAATTTATTCAGTTATTATTATTCTATATATTGAGGGATGTGTAAAGCAAAAGCATGGAATTTTGCTGGCAAATAATAAAAAAAAGAGAGTAAAAGCATAGAATTTAAAATTTAAGTAGCAGTCAGACTTTTCTGTAAACGACGTCGTAGTACATTTTGAAGCTGAAATGGTTTTGGTTTTCCCTCCCAAATTTCCCTTCGTCTTCTACGCCAAAGTGGAGAGAGATGAAGTAGGGAGAAATGACTCCAGAAAGTCTCTTGCAGCTTAGAACCGAAAGGTGCACCGTCGGTTGTCCCGTACTTGATCGCTTCCTCGCCGGTGGCATCCCCTGCAACTCCATGACGGAGCTAGTGGCTGAAAGCGGCTCTGGGAAGACCCAGTTTTGCCTACAACTTGTCCTCTCTGCTCAATTACCACCCTCCCATGGCGGCTTATCAGCTTCATCCCTATATATCCACACCGAATTCCCCTTCCCCTTTCGCCGTCTCCGACAACTCTCCACCGCTTTTCTATCCTCGCACTCGGACATTTTCACATCTTCAAACAACTACGATCCTTGCGACAACGTGTTCGTGCAGGGCGTTTATTCTGCGGATGAGATGCTCGATATAATGGCCAAGATAGAGTCATTCCTCCAGGTGAATTCAAAATCGAAGTTTCCTGTTAGGCTAATAGTGATCGATTCCATTGCTGCTCTGTTTCGATCCGAATTCGAGAACACTGGTTTCGATCTGAAGCGCAGATCTTCGCTATTTTTCAAGATTTCTGGGAATTTGAAGTCAATGGCAAAGAGATTTGGATTGGCGGTAGTCTTGACGAACCAGGTGGTTGATTTGATTGGGGGAATCGCAGAAGGTATGAATGGGATTAGGGTTGGGAATTTGAGCAGTTTAAGTACCTCGGGAAGAAGGGTTTGCGCTGCGTTAGGAATTGCGTGGGCGAATTGCGTGAACTCGAGGCTGTTCATATCGAGAAATGAGGAAGTGGTCGTAGGAGGAGGAAACGCCATGGTTGGTGAGGAAGGAGGTGGGGTTTATCAACAGAGCAAAACGAGGAGGAGGCTCAGTGTTGTGTTTGCTCCTCATTTGCCAGAATCCTCCTGCGAATTCGTGATCAGAAGAGAAGGCATTTTTGGGGTAGAGACGTAACTTACAGAGGTACTACTGACACCTCATAGAGTGCAGTACATTGTTTTGTTGGGAGACTCAATTTTTGGGTCTGGCATTCGACTTGTTAATGTTCTAATTTATCAAAACGTGTACATAGCTTGTTTATCTGATGAAAACTCTCGTTTCTTAAGAAGTTCCCATAATTTTTGTAAGGTCATCATATGTTTAATCCTTAGCGCCACTCCGAAACTGAAAAAGGCCGAAGAAAAATCATGATTTTGGATTGGCTTGTATGTTACCATGGTAATATGCTTCTATACTTCATCTTTCCCTCTTCACATCCTCAAATCTTTGTCGCGGTTGTCATAGCCATTTTCCTTATCAGAAATTAACTCAGCTTATACCTTGATGTAATTTGTTCTTCGTCTATACCACCTTCTCCTTCGCATCATGTCGTATAAGTGAAAATTCCGAGGCATTCACTTCTTGTCTTGATACCAAAAAGAATTTTGTAATTGTCAGATGCATTTCGGATTTTTTTGTTGTTGACCAAGATGCATTTCAGATTTCAAACTTGCATAAAAGGCACATGAATTTTTTTTTTTGCTCTTTTTTTAAATAAAAAAGTTGCATCCAAACAGGAGTATCTCACCACCAAATATAGCAAAACTTGCATTAAATGATAAGTGAAAGCATTTACAATTCGTGGCCCAGGAAAGAAAAACGAAACCCGTTCTTGCCTCCTGGTCAAATCCTATTACTAGATAAAACTTCTTTAATCTTAAGAAACTATCTTCATCAGCACTTTTCCTACACCCCCCCCCCCGGGGAGAGGCCAAGCCAATACAATCAGATGAACATTCGACCAATGACCTCAATTCTATCAGTCACAAGGCCAAGAAAAGCACTGCAAAAGTAAAAGATCGATATGAGTGCGTCTAACAGAAGGAAACCTCTCGAAGAATCATTCATATGGCAATCTTGATTAAGAGATTAGAAGCATCAATTCAGTTAAACACGATGACAGCAGCAATAAATTTCTGATGTCTATATCTTTAAGCCCAAAAATCGCTTCAAAATCTGCCTGTGCTTCTCAAAATATCCATTAGTGACTTATAAATAAAGAAAAAGGTCTTGCTTAACAAACAAACCACAATCAGCATCAATTCAAATAATCTCAAACACAGAAGATAGGACAATTGATTATCTCTAACGTCTATATCTTTAAACCTAAAAGTCGCTTTGAAATCTGCCCGTGCTAGTTGAAAAACCCATAAGCGACTTCTAAATGAAGAAAAAGGTCTTGCTTAACAAATAAATCACAATCAACCAACTAGGAGCCAAGGGGGATGTCACCTTATCCAACAAGCTTATTTGCAAATTGAATTACAAATATGCTTTTGCCAGATTCAGGTACTAATGTTTATTTGTGTAAGAATAAATAAACACTTCCAAGGCTGTTGAAATACCAATTGATTTGGTTGAGTAAAACAGCACCTAAACTGAAGGGGAATAAGGAAACTGCAAAGCGTAAAAAGAGGAGGGAGAGACAACGCCCATAATAGCAAGGGGTATTTCAAAAACTCAGGAACCAGAACTGGTACTTTTAATTTAAAATTTATACGAGAGCCCTATCATGCTATGACAACTACCTATGCATATGGAAATCTTTAACATGAACGAATAACCTTAAGAATATAATTGGCAAAACAGAACAAGATAAAATTACTCAAGTTCAGCTAATTATCAACTAATATCTAATTGCAGCGAAAGCCAATGAGACATATTTGGCTTGGGAATAATATTATGTTATGAGATATCAGTCATGTGTTGGGCTGCATATGAGTATATTGTTTTGTACCATAATTGACATTTTCTTTTAAATTTGAAATTAATGGATCCTACTACATAATTTTGTCACAAACACGCTCTTAGAGAGAGTCCTACTTCTTTAGATTTTAAGAATAAAGTAGGACGCTAGGGTCAAAACCAGTCCCATAGATTGAATTTCTTAGAAGTGAAGTTGAGAGAGATAAAAACAAGTAAAATTCATTTCACTGAGAACAAACATAACTGTTCTATCCACTGTTTTTGTTTAAAAAACATAAACATGCTCAGTATTTTATCACTTCTTACTCCTGTTTCTCATTAAACAACCTACCAATGTAAAGGCTCACTCCCCCTTCTCAATATGTTCTATTTACAATCGTTCCTTTCCTACCAGAACTCCCAAATATACTCCATGTGAAGGTGTTACTTTAAAATATGGTTCCAAGTAACTGCTTAAGAAAATGAATCAAATGAAGTAAAATAAAAGCAAAGCAAGAGACAAATCTCATAAATCATTAATATATATAGGTTGGTAAAACACACAGCCACACACACACACAGATACACAGAGAGAGAGAGAGAAGAGGGATAGATTGGTCCCACTGTAAGATTTCTCACTCTCTACCACGTCAATATTTTATAAGAGTATATTTTCATTAATCCATCTGTTAGAGTAAAAATAATCCCTATATTCATGGCTTCCTTTTGCCCTCATTAAATCAGCATGCCCCTAAAAATAACAAAATCTTATAAAATCCTCAACTGATGCTTCTAAGAAAAGCAGTAATTGTTAACCATATTATCAAAGATTGCAACAAGTGCCAAAATCTTCTAGGTAATGTCTAGAAAGCAAAAGACAGTTAATTTCCACTTTATATTCTATACTGGCCTCAAGGGCATGAGAAAATGAATGCGATAAACATAAATTAAACACTGTAATTCAAAGCTTACCAATGAGAAATACGGTCAGCATCAGAGCAAGTTTAACTTGAACTGAACAACTATGTCGCAAGTGTAGGGGGCTGCGAAATTGTCTCAATAACCAACCAGTCCGACTCAAAAGCTGCATAGTATTAAAAGTTCATTAACTTCTTATTGGAATGCGCTGCCAAAATCTGAAGTATTGAGATGAATATTATTAAATCTTAAATACTGGTTAAAAGGACAGAAGAATCAATACTGAGCACTACTGTTGTTTTGTTTTGCATGCATATCTTAAAATTAAAAAATTTATTCACTAACCTGATTGAATATATGAACTGCTTGAATGGAACGAGGATATTCTTCCCATGTTTGTCTCCAAAATATGGGTTTTGATCCTTTTTCTTTAGGGGTGGCATCAACAGCCTGCCTGAATTCATTTCTCTGTTCGTCTTCGTCGGCAATTACAACTCTTAAAGCCCCATAATTAGATGAACTCCATGTTTTCCTTGAGCAAGGGGTTCTATCTGTTTGAGAAACTATATCATCAGTACTTCCAGAAACTGCATCTGCTTTTATGTCTATTACGTAATTTTCTTCCTTGTCACTGGCAATGATACCCTTCGAATCTGTATGATCAGCAGAAATAATCCCATTGCAGTCATCATTAACATTACATTTGCTATCTTTTCCGTTGACCTGATTCTCTAGTTCAACCTTGGCACTTCTTACAGTCTGAGAGGTTCCAGATAGAAATGCAGCTAGATCATCTCGCTCCTCATCGTCCAGATTAACCCAGCCAAGAGGTTGCCTACCTTCCTCAATATAAGATTCCCTCAATGCTGCTTCAACATGGGAAATTTGGCTCTCTATGGCAGAAATAAATTGCTGGTGTCTACTGTTCGTATTGTCATCACCAAGATGTCTATAGCTTAACCTGACAGCTTTCTCAAATTCTTCCAACTATTTCAGCATGATCAAAACAGAAAATTAATAAATATTGACATTTGCAAAGGGATTGAAGGAGCAAAAAGACGATAACTGACTTGTCGGGGAATCTATAAAATGAAACAACATTGTAGTTTGAGCTCCAAATGTCTATGATAGTTAAAGAGAAATGGGAAATGAAAGTAAGGACAAGGGCAAAATTAACTTACCTGCCATTTTGCAGTACCTAAAGCAGTTTGCAACTCCCTGCGTAGTTCGTCTAACACCTGGGGAGCTGACATTTCTCTCCTCTCTCTTATCCATGCCCTGTATTTAGATTCCATTCTGGGAAACGAGAAATCAAGATAAATGGAAATGATTTTTGTTTTGCATGACAGAAATCAAATACATAATATAAATGGACGTTTTAAGAAACTCTACAATAATGATTCCCCCCGGAACTAACTGAAGTAACCCCTAAATTAGTAAGGCATAATATGCTGGGATATGAATATCAAAACATCACTCCCAGTTAAAGCGAATAAGTTATTTCATCTGATTCCAAATTATTTGATGCAAACTGTACGCCCATTACACACACGACCATAAGATTTGAAAAGGGGGGACAAGATTTCCACGCCTCTCATTCTTCTCTCCCTCGTTTCTATACTTTCCGCCCACATAAGATGTGAAAGATACCCCCGATATTTCCTCTAGTTAAAAATAAAGGAGCTACTAAATCGGAATTCATGCCAAATTTAGGCGTCGCAAAACACATAATAATTCAAACACATATCGCCTCGAGCCCGAAGAAGCAGAGTTTGAGAAGCATTCTTACGAATCATATAATTAATTACAACTACAAGTAACAAAGAAACGAAAATTAAAAATCATACAGAAAACCGCGAGTCAGGGATCTGCAAATTAAGAAAGGAAGCATACGTGTCAGCTGATTCCTGCACCTCCTCAGCTGCAGAAAAGAAAGCATCCTTTTGCCATAGATCAAAACTGTTAGCCACCAGCATCTTCATGAAACCGGAAGCAGCAACTCAGGAGAACCGAATCAAAACTGCAATTCGAACGAGCTCCAATCCAAGGGAAAACCAATCAGGCTTCAATAATTAAACGTATCGCCCGAACAAAACTACCGGTTAGACAGAAAACTTGACAATGGCTACTTTCTCTCTCTTCTGCGATATGGTAAAGCAAAGCAGAGAAGGAAGAGAGAGAAAGATGCCTCCAGAATTTCTTGCGCTGGCACAGTAGGCAACCATTTCTCTTTTTCTTGGGAGAAGGGTTCTATCCCCTGCGTGCACCTCTACAGTATCTCAAAAAAATGAAGCCAGTTGGAAACCCCCACGTGTTGACAAGGACACGTGTCATGTTGTGTGTGAAGGTAATTATTGGTGGCCATATTAGGAGATCGCATGCAAAAGAACAATGAGAGGTCAGGTAAGTGACAGAGATGGGGAAGCGTCGGCGGTTGGAGAAGGAAAGGGACAAGAAGGTGGGATCCTTACTTGGCTTCGTCCAATGTGTTTGTGCCTCTTGCCTTGCATCTTTGCTTTACCAAGCTATTCACAGTTGGGTCCCGCTTCTCATGTGCCCACAAAATAAATTTACTTAATGAAAAACAAATAAATTTTAATATTTTCTAAGTTATAGTAATAAATATGTTTGCAAAAAACAAAAGTTATATTCAAACTACCAACCAGATAACTTTTGTTAGCTAGGTTGTGACTACCACGTGAGTTTGACGTGTAAGAATGAACAAAATTTTGTTTTATGAGTTTTTTTGACGTAGAAAAATGTTAATCCATTAAGTAAAACTCACACATTATTCAAATTAAAAAAAGCACCTTTCAAATTATGTTGAAAGCATTAAATTGGAACTGAATTTTCTTTATCAATCAACTAGTCTTATAAATGATGACCAAAAAAATTAAATATTAAATAAATTAAAAGGAAAGATGAAGCACATGTAAGTGTGGTGGGTGTGTCCAAGTCAGAACTCACTCAACCATCTAATTGATTTGGCAATTTTAGTGGCTGAAAATGAAACTTTGGTCTTGCTTACTTTTTAATGCTTCATATCAATTCACAATTGACCTCTGAGGATAATAATGAGATCCTTTATCTGGGCCTTCTAAACTCAACTTGATCTAAGATCATGGGACTTTAACATTCAAATAAATATGCATTCACGGACAGCAACAGTTAAGACTAAATGGGCATGCTTTCAATGCAACGTTTATTCTTTTGTTTTAGGGGTACAAATTAGAATTGTTAGGACATAACTTTTAACTAATTATTTGCTCAACTCTTACTACCTCCGGTCCTAATTATAAGAGCTAGTTGACTAATTTTAGAAGATTAAGAAAATAAGTTAAGTTAGTTATTTGTAATAAATAGTTGTTATATTTTCTAAAATACTCTTGCTAATCAAGTATACTGGTTAGAACTATTATTATTAGAAATATTATCTTATAAAAAAGCATAAATATTAGAGATAAAGTAAATTGTGGTCTCATATTTAGGACCAAAATAAAAGTCAAACAAAGTCTTATATTAAAGATAGGAGGTAGTACAATTTTTTTTATTTTTAAAAAATAATTAAATATGCAACTTTTTGACTTTCATGCCATCCATAGTACAAGCTGCCTCTCGGAAGAATATCTTTGTTCTGAGTTTGTGATATTATTTAGCAACAAAAGCCTCAACTTCTTCAAATGCTTTAACTGCTCTGGCAATCTTATGATTTTTTTTTTTTGATCTGAGGCAATCTTATGATTGACACATTTAAGATGTTTAGGTATTTTAGGTCTTCAAACCTCCCTCTTATCGAGAATATATATGAACAGTGACCTTTGTTTAAAGAAACTTTGAAGCCTATAGCCTCTAGGTCATGTGAGCCCTAAAGAGATAATTTTTAAACTTCTTCCCAATTGTTAGGGTGACTACTGACCAGTCCCAACATCATCCTTCACTACGTACCTCATTTTTGACGCATGTTTATATGCTAACCATGTAGCCATATGTCTTACTATGTTATGCATTATAACATATTTTTTTGGTATTCCAATCCTCTAGTAAGCAAGCTTGCTTCAAACTTGAAATTATATCTTAATCCTTATTTCCACGCTTCATGTATATTATCATCAAAATCAGCTAAAAACTTTTTCCCAATCCAAAATAAAATAAGCTTTTCTTTTCTATATTTAATACTTAGGAAACAAGGAACAATATAGAAAGCAACACTTGTGGGTATCATCATTTGGCAATATGTGATAACTAAATTCAAGCAAGTGATAAACATCATCAGCCATACCTAAAAACCTTGAAGGTAACTCTTCATAGTTTCTAAAACGCCAATAAGACCCACTTCCTCTGTCTACTTACAAAGCTTAATATACTTTAGTTTCATACAAATAGCCTTACTCAGAGGCCACTTAATCAAAGAATGATGGGCAGCCCTCTTAGCGATGGCATCAAAGATGCTCTTTGCTTACAAAATCATTTACCTCTGCTACTTTAAATTTAACTTTGCTTTTGTTGACCATATCATCGGTTTCAAAACAATCACTTCTCCAGTGAAAGCTTACAGTAAAATGAAATTGCAACAGATAAATGGTATTTATTCCGTTTGAATGTTCGAAAGAGAGATTATTTTTATACTATAATGGAATTGTCTCCATCAATCATTGGGACAAATTGCTTCTAACTATGCAAAAATGATCTTTTAAATATATAAACTCTGGTTTATATCTTATTACTACTACCGGTCCTTAATATAAAAGCTTGTTTGACTTTATTTGATCTTAAATATGAGACCCCAATAATTTTATCTTATATTTATTCATTTTTTTCTAATGTAGTTCTTGTAATAATAGTAGTTCTAACTAATACAATTGATTAGCAAGGATATTTAAGAAAAGACAATACCTATTATTATAAATAACTAATTTAACTAATTTTCTTAATCTACTCAAAGTAGTCAACTAACTCTTATATTAAGGACCGGATGTGGTATATCTGTATACAATACATTCTGCGTTACCACATAATCCAAACAAACCATTTAAAAGATTAAATATTTATATATATTGACAGAACCATAGTTGCGGGGGGGACGAACAAATCCATATGTCTATAGTATTAAAAGTATATCTTAATATTAAAAAGTTTAAATATATATCATAAATTGTCTTCCAAAAAATTTAAATGAGAACATGAAATTCTTGGCCCTAAACAAGACCTGGGAGGCTTTTTTTCCCAAAAAAAAAAAAGACTACAATTTTTTAATAGAAAGATCCGATGATCTTCTCCTTCATCAAGTGAATGAGGAGAAGAATGTTGCTTTGATCATACTTACTTTTGAATTTTTTTTTATATCAATGGAAGAAACTAAAAAGCCCAAATTTCATTTCAAAATCTAAATGAAGAATTATAATAATAGAAAAAAAAAAATGGCAAGGTTAAGGACATGAGAAAAACTGACAAGAGTGAGTCGTATGACAGCGTCCTTTAACATACAGATTAATGCCACATCGTCCAGAGCCAGAGGGAACAAAGAGTAACACAGGAGACTTCAAAGTAACTCCGGAAAAAAGTATGCAAAAAAAAAACTCTGGAAGAAAATAATATGTCCATGTTATGATCACCCTAGAAATCAAACAAATAAATCAACCAGAACAATAGTAATGAAAACTTCAGTAGCTCTATTATTCAGATAAGCATAGTGGCAACAACTATTTCGTTGTCTCACCCTCAAACATAAAAGATTCTGAAATGGAAATGAACATATAAAGGAGGAAAGGGAATCTTGAAGAAATGGATAAAAGGAGAACCTTCAGACGGAAAACTAGAGACTACGCGAGACAAATTCCCCGCCCCTCCTTAGCCTTTCTTCATAATCCGAGCATACAGCACATCAGTTACAGGAAAGAAGGCAGAGATTGGTGCTAGCAAAATTAAGCAGAACAAAAGGTACAAATATGCAGGCAACAGATGTGAGAGGTACAGGAGAGCATCACTAGGACTTGCACAATGGCAGATATGGCGGCAAGGGGAGTTGGTTTTAAAGGGAAGAGATATAAAACACCAAGAAAAAATACATGTACAAATACTTTTGTTCCATTCTAATTCTCCATACTCAACAGACATGATCATAGTGAGTAATGATACAGAATTGGAACCCGTAGATAATGACCCCGACTTTGTGCTTTTGTTCTTGTGTTTCCCAACAAAAGGTAAGTTTCAAAGAGAAGCAATTGAAAAGGGGCAGTGCAGTGAGATGAGAGAGAAGAATCACGAACTGAGAAGGGAAAAGATGGTAGATCTCTTAATTGACGATTTTGTTTATTCATTTATTTAAATTCTCTTGCTTTATCAAGAAATCCTCTTTTTTTTTTTTTGGTCATAAAGAAATCCTCTAATTAAAATTACCTTTTGATCCCAAATAAGTAAATTGATGTTAAGAATTTTTATATCCCTTAAGCATAGCTTTGTCAATTATATAGAATTATATATTTCAAGGCTATGGCAGCATAACTAACATGATGAATATATGAAAATTAAGTTATTAGGATTTTATTATTGACTAATGATTTAAATTTTTTTCATTCAATCAATAACATGAACTATAAAATAATACTACCTCTAATCTTTAATATAAAATCTTGTTTAACTTTCATTTTGATCCTAAATACAAGAATCCCAATCCATATTGTCTCTTATATTTATTTATTTTTTCAAGGTAGTTCTTATAATAATAATAGTTCTAGCCAATACACTTAATTAATAAAGATATTTTAAGAAAAACATACTTATTTATTATAAATAACCAATTAACTAATTTTCTTAATATATACTCAAATTAGTCAACTAATTTTTATATTAAAGTAGTATATAATATAAATAATTCTAATTAAATCATACTAATTAATTCATATAATCATACAATATACTAGTATAATGTTAATGTTAACTTCTTTCCATAAGAAGTTGCTTCCTAAAAAATTTGTTTTGTTTTAATTAGAGCCTAAAAGAAAAGAAGCATACGTGGGCGCGTCCAGTGGATTCCTGCAGAAAAGATCGCGTCCTTTTGCCATAGATAATCAGTTAATCACTGTTAGCTACCAGCATCTTTTGTGAAACCGAAAGCACCGATTCAAGAAAACCAAATCAGAACCACTTCCAATCCAACAAAAACAACCAACCAAACTTCAATAATTAAAGTGGTATCATGCGAACAAAACCCCCTGTGGATAGAAAACATGATACTGGCTTCTTTTCCTCTCTTCTGCGATATGGTAACGCTGTGTTTGGCTCGACGGAGGGAAGGGGAGGGGAGGGATTTTAATCAAAGGAAGGGGAGGGGAGGAGAGGGGAGAGTAGCTACAAAAAGGGAGGGAGGGGAGGAGAGGGGAGAGTAGCTACAAAGGGGAGGGAGGGGGGGGGAGATTTTAATGATCTCCTGTTTTGATTGATTGGAGGGGGGGGAGGGAGCAATTTTAATAATACCTTATTTGTTCTAATAAAAAATTGACTATTTTAACCTCATAAAATTTAAATGAATTTTCTCACTTTTTTATTTTGTTTTAGATATAACTATAAATATATAATACAATTCACCAATTTTGATTTATAAGACACAATCACACACTTATAGAATATCAAGATAAAAAGTCACAAGTAATAGATTTCGATTAGAGAAAAGACCCTGAAGGTGAAAGAAAATACCAACGGTCTCTTGGAATTAGAAGAAGAGAAAAAAAAAAGTTTACAAATGCTCACTAATTTTGGAGACAATTATCTTAATAACCTCTTGTTAGATACTTAAAAGAACTCTCTTATGTAGAAATGTTTACGACTGATTAGAGGTTAACAAATCAAAAGGGTATATAGGAATTAAAATTATCTCTCACCCCCTTCCAAAAAACCCCACTTTGGAGGGGAGGCTAGAAGGAAAAGAGAGGGAAGAAAAAACCCCTCCCTCTTTTAAAAAACTCTTAACCAAATGAGGGGAGGGGAGGAGAGCCCCTCCCCTCTTAAAAAATTACACTAACCAAAAAAGGGGAGGGAAACAACTTCCCTCCCCTCCCCTCCGAAAATCCTGTACCAAACATAGCGTAAAGCAAAGCAGAGAAAGATGCCTCCAGAATTTCTCAAAGTAGCCTTCACATAACATCCATGTTAAATAATTTTCATTCTTATGCACGTGATTAACAAAAAATTTTTTAAAAAAACCACACTTATTACCGCAAATAACTAGATTAATTATCATCCAAGTTGTAGGGGATGTTGACAATATGATGAAATCATGGTTTGAGACCAAACCATGGTTTAGATC
>NW_021635014.1:0-5501 GCF_004799145.2 Neltuma alba | reverse complement strand
AAAAAAAGAGGAGATTTTGATTACCAGGGCAATGATCGGGGCACGTTCCGACGACGTGGGCGTGGGCTTCGTCAATGAGGCATCCTGATTCTGGGGTTGTAGATAGTCCACTCTGCATTTCTTCAAGATCTTCTGGCTTGAGCCTTAAAGCCAACCCCAGGTAGTTCTTCTCCTGCCCTTGCATGTACTCCTGGTACGTCTTGCAGAACCTCAGTTTCTCAGAAGCATCAATCCCCTAACGCTTTAGAAAAACCTAGGATGGAAAACAAGACGCAATTATTCTGAATGAGAATGTGATTCGATTTTATGATTTGTACTGAGGGCAAAAGCTCTCGCGCAACTTTCTTTGTTTTTGAAATGGATGGAGTTTATATCTCCGGATCTGACGCGTACAAACTGTAAAGGATAAAGGACAGGGGTTGACGTATTCCTTGAGCCTCTGTGAAAGGTCAAAAGATCGTCGCTTCCCATAAAAAGTCAAGACAAGCAGCACCGCCGCGATTCGCGAACGTGCAAATAAAGAAACATCAATGATATCATCAATCAAATATTTTATAGCCAAGAAGATCACCGTCTTGCCAATTTCTGTGTCGATTTAGTTACATTACCCCGCAATGAATATATCCGTGTAAAGGCCAATTTAACGGGAGCAAATATACGATGCTTCCTTTTCTTTCGCCTCTTTTTCTAACTTTTTAATAAAAAATGGTGGAAACATTAGTAATTTAGCCCCGAATGGTTCGGAGGCCAAAACCGATCATTAAATGAAACAGTGTGAGCAAACAACAAAAGATAGCCCCAAAATATTTGTGAATGAGACTTCCCAAAACACAAACGCTGTTGCGTCTACGCAAGTAGTACCCCTCCTTTTCGTGGCCTTCTTTTCCTTTCCCCGCCTTCCCCATCTACATCCCAACCTCTTCTTTTCGTTGGTGTACTTGTATGTTCACATGCACACATGCATTTTCGTCTTCTAATTTGTCCTGTAACACTTTCCCTCTATATATCATTTCTGCATCAACATTTTTCATTATTCACGTGATGATGAATCAACTATTTCACCCAGAAAAGGGGGGGTGGAGGGAAAAAAATCTCTGGTAGTCGTCAAATCTCAAATGATCCATAATCTAAGAGTTGAAAAAAGTGAAAGGTGTTTGTTATTAAACTTTATCCCTTGAACTGGTGGAGGCAGGTGGTGGCTTAACAAATCGAAAAGATAATTCAATTACCGGACCCATGGCCCCCTCCTCACCGCGCACAATGCCACAATCACAAATCTTGATTGATGGTTTCAACTAAAATCCCATCACTGCTCGAAGATGACGACATAAATTCATAATATATCGCTATTGCTCAGTCCCAACATGATCATCCTCTGAAAAAAAAATAATGCTTTTCTTACGTTGCAAAATATCCAATCGCTCTTTTATTCCTTTACGACTATCGCTGTGGAAGGTCCACTGAGAATTGTGGACCAATCCTGGGCAGAAATTGCAAGAAAAAAGATGGTATGATTTATGTTTTGTGCGACGAATCTTTCAATCAATTGAACTTTTGCTTTTAATTACTCAGTGTCGCTAATCTGTGTGCGCATTCATCATATTCCTGGTATTTGCAGCAGCTCCACTCGTGAAGAGACGCTATTCCTTCCGTCGGAATGAGCTCACCACAACAGACGAAGACTGACCCATTTTTTCTTGTCTCCACTTTATCATATGGAATATTAGAATAGAGTTGAGAGACCATGGTCCTCTTTCAAAAATGGAGGACGCGCCTACATGCGGTGACAACTTTGCCTAGTCGAAATTTCATATTTAATGGTTCGAAATGATTAAAGAATCAGATTCTGTTTACGTTTTAAAGATGAGCATCGGGCATGCTATTATAGTGAGTGGTCTAGTTTTTCCTTCTTTTTTTCCCTTGTTCGGTGGGGGAAGGTGGGGGAAGGGGGTGACGGGTGTGGTGGTATGTACTTGTTTTGGGCCCCTAGACTCCTTCTTTTACTATTACCTTCGATAAAAGATGTCATTTGGGTTTTATTTTAATTCTAAATATAAGATCTCAATCTATTTTGTCTCATATAATATTTTTTTAAGGTGGTTCTTCTGATAATAGTAGTATTCTAGCAATAAATATGATTAACAAGAATATTTTAGAAAAGATAACACATCTATTGTAAATAACTAACTCAACTTATTTTCTTAATCTACTCAAATTAGTAACTAACTTTATATTTAGACCGGAGGTAATATATATCATAGCGCTCCGCATCAAAGGTTAATACTCCTCCGGTCCTAATTATAAGACCCCAATTAACTTTTTGAGGAGATTAAGGAAGTCAAGTTAAGTTGTTATTTATAATAAATAAGTGGTGTCATTCCTAAAAATATCCTTGCTAAAAGTATATTGGCTAAAACTATCATTATTAGAATGATTATTTGGAAAAAAATGCATAAATATAAGAGACAAAATGGATTGGGTCTTATAATTAGGACCAAATAAAAATCAAATGGGGTCCTATAATAAGGACCGGAGGAGTACAACATTTTTTGTGTTTAGGTTCTAGATTGCCCTGCCAACTCCCAATTCCAAAAAACTCTATAGAGTATTTATAAACTACCTAATAACAAAATCCTTACATCATGCATGATTTGAAATTTTATGCATTATAGCTCAACTTCTCATTAATTGAATCAACTTTTATTGACGGGTGGCTTCTGTTGACTATGAATCTCTCCAGGAAAGTCCTATGAAATTCAAATTCTCAAAAGCACGCATTGGTTAGGTCGAGGTCTGCCATGCAGAGGTTAGCTTTGTCCTTGCTCATGGAGCTTTGTTCCGGGTTGTAACAGAGGGCACTGGTGTAGGAGGGCACCAGGCAAGATACCATTACATGTCATCAACCATATGCTTTCGTTTAGTCCAATAGGCAAGAAAAAATATGTGTAATTTCTTATAAATATTATATTATATTAATATTAACTGATATTGTTTTTATTAATTGTTTGATTATTTTATTAATCGATCAGTTTGTAATCTGGAAAATCAAATCCAAGTAGAAACATAAAGTACATGTTTTATAGCCACAAAACTTTCCAATCCTCTATTTCATTTGATCATTTTTAAATTTTTGCAGGCAACAAATAACAACACTGTTATGCTAGCTTTGCCATAGGTTCAAGTATGGTTTCTTATTTTAATTTTCAATAAAATTGAATATAATTGTGTGGGGACGAATTAATTTTTTTAGTTAGAATGGATGAATATAAGTAAGACATTGGGGCTGTTTTGGATACCACCCGTGTTAGGTGGTTTTCCCTTCAGTCTCTGGTCCGAAAAAGTTAGAATGGATGAATTAATTTAAAAGAAAACGACTAAAAGGGCCCCCGAAAATGCAATAATGTTAGAGAAAGATCTCGATTAAAAGAAAGTAAATAAATAATCGAAGATAACATTTATATATTTAGAATTACCATTCATTTTTTCCAAAATTATAAATCCAAAGCAATTTTCATTAGCATCGCTCCCCAGTGTTAACGAGTCTTAAAAGCCTTTTAACATGACTTCGAAATCATTCGTTGAATATTTTTAGGGTTAATTAATCCGCAAGTCCTTATAGTTTCAACTAATTTTGAATCAAATCCTTATAGTTTTTTTCTTTTTATGAAGTCCTTATACTTTTACCCGTTTTTAATTAAGTCCTTACACTTATTTTTCTTTTATTAAATCCTTATAATTTCACTAAATTTTTAATCATGTCCATGTAGTTTTAATTTTTATTTATTAATTAAATATAAACTTAATTAAATAGATTAATACTGAAATATAAAATATTAATAATTAAATTAAATTAATAATATATAATAAAAATAAGTAATATAAATAATTAATTCAGGAAAATTTTTTGGAACAATTAATTTTTGTTGAAAAAAATAAAATTATTATAATAATTCATTATCTAGAATATTATTGTTTATAAACTAATATTAAATAATATATACTATTTTATTGTTATAGAAAGTACTATTAGAATTTATAAAATAAAGATAAAAAATTCAGGGACTTAATTAAAAATAAGGTACTTATAAGGACTTGATAAAAGAAAAATAAATGCAAGGACCTAATTAAAAACAGGAAAAAGTATAAGGACTTGATAAAAAGAAAAAAAATTATAAGGACCTGATTTAAAATTGGTTGAAACTATAAAGATTTGCAGATTAATTAACCAATATTTTTATTAGTAACTCGTCAGACATTTTCTTGAAAAAAAATGTTTTCCACTGGGCAAATTTTTAAAAATAATGCATATAAAGAGAACATGTAGATTAAAAAGGTAAAAGTAATTATATTTTTAACTAATCAATGAAACGAAGAATAATAATATTTCATTTTTATCATTTAAAAGCTTTAAATGGAACACTTTTTCTATTTGCTGTGAAAAATAAATACTATCATAATTAAAAGAAAATGTTTTCCCCCAAGTCAATCAAATGAATATAATAATGTTCACAAGTATGCAGCCCTTTTTAGAAGATCCCAACATTCAAATTAGTTTGATCTCTTTTATAAAATCATGTGTTTTCAGGAAAGAAATTCTCTCAAAATCCCTCTCGTGAGATTCAAGAGGAAAATGGGAGGAGAGATTATAAGAGAATCGGAACATATCTTTACCAATTTTGCCTTTAATTAATTTTCTATTATTTTTCTAATACTACATTCTCGTAGTATTTCTCTGCCTTTATTAAATAAAAGCATATTTGTGGGGAAAAACTTCACTCTTACAAAGTAAAAATAACCTATAAAAGGGATATAAGAAAAATGTGTTCCGTACCTTTCATCCAGGCGGACGTAATTATAATCGGCACCACTCTAACTTAAATATTACCTCCCTTCTAATTATAAAATATAATTGACTAATTTGAAGAGATTAAAAAAGTAAGTTAAATTAGTTATTTGTAATAAATAAGCGTTGTTATTCTTAAAATATCTTTACTAATTAAGTATATTGGTTAGAACTATCATTATTAAAAGAATTATCTTAAAAAAAAATACATAAATATGAGAGACAAAATGAATTGAGGTCTTATAAGTAGGACCAACTAAAAGTCAAACGGGGTCTTATATTAAGAATTGGAGGTAATAGTTGATAATAATAAATCCTCTCCTGATTCTTAATAACATTTATTTAAATAATTTGATTAGATTAAAAAATTAGTTAAGTTAGTTAATTATAAAAAATACTACCTCTGGTCTTTAAATAAGATCTTATTGATTTTTATTTTGGTCTTAATATAAGACCCCAATCCACTTTGTCTCTCATATTTATACATTTTTTCAAATAACCCTTTTAACAATAATAACTCTAATCAATACACTTGATCAACAAGAATATTTTAAGAAAAACAACACCTATTTAGAATAAATAAACTAACTCAACTTACTTTTTTAATCTCCTCAAATTAGTCAACTGACTCTTATAATTAGGACCAGAGATAGTATAA
>NW_021635013.1:0-16515 GCF_004799145.2 Neltuma alba | reverse complement strand
AGTGGGAGGGAACTAGATTCCGACGCGTTCTGAGATATTTTGGAAGCAAAAGATATTAGGAAGTAGATCCCAATAATTAAGCAAGAGAGGTAGACAACGATGGATTAAGATATATAGTAGCCTCCTAAGTTACGGCTCAATCAATGGACATGCCCCACCCGATTTCGAAGTTCATCACGTCTCCTCATTCCAATCATGATATTTAATCTATTGTTTTACCGTTGTTTGGGTTTGATTTACATGCAGATTAATTAAAAATACTGGCGCTAAGGGATGAAGGCCCAAATCGTGAAGCAGAATCCTGGGCAATTAGGGCGATAACTGTCTGAAGGTGACGGAGATATTAAACCCACGCGTGCGGAGTCCCACAAGATATTATCCCCGCTTCTTATATATGACTCAGCTTACCTGTTCTTACATTTCAATTAACAACGACTCTCATCTTCCATCCTACAGTTCGAATTCTATGAAGTCAACCGAAACCCCACATCAAGTATTCTTCAGGAAAGAATTTCTGACGGCTGAAAAATTAGTCGATTAGTCGCGATCTGGATAGCATTGTTTGTGATTTAAGCTCACAAATGAATACATATTAATTCTCCACCAAGCTTTGATTTATTAGAGACCTAGCTCGCATCCCTTGCAGGATTGAGGTGCTCCCCTTCTTACCCGAAAACGCATCCTTATAAGATAAGCTGAACAACATTCATCATCCCAGAAAGAATTGACGCATTTCACGCCCCATTTAAATTTCAGAGTTGGATTCTGGAATCCCGTTCATTTGATGCAATCCAATTTCATCTCTTTTTTTTTTTTTATCTGCTCTTCTAGCTATTTTCTTTCAACCTTCATTGCGTTGTGCTTTGTTTACAG
Organism: Neltuma alba; assembly: GCF_004799145.2. Classification (NCBI taxonomy): domain Eukaryota; kingdom Viridiplantae; phylum Streptophyta; class Magnoliopsida; order Fabales; family Fabaceae; genus Neltuma; species Neltuma alba. Next base: position 15,642 of record NW_021635013.1, on the reverse strand, counting down.
GCCCTAAAATAAAACACACGTTAATGGCCAGAACAATACCAGTGAACTGATTGAAACATTTTCATAATGACATCGAAGAGGGTTCCTTTATAACGACATATCACCAATCTTATATACTGGCACGGAACGATTCAGTTAATGAGAAACGGTCTTTTAATTAACTGTTGTGGTGTAAGTTTGCGAGTTTTAGGGTTCAAAGCATAATTTGTTGTAAGCATGTGAAAATCATTATATGTTCATTTTTCAGCTTTAATCAGATTTGAATCCATTGATCGGCACCGCATTTCCTAGGAGCCATGCCATAATCAGTAATCAATAGTGACCTTGATCAAGCTTTTCTTAGCCGAATTTTCATGATCGGCGGCTCCTCTGTCAGCCTTCCAGAAGTAGTCATCACATAAACCCTCACGGCATCTTATATTAACTTCATTATCACTTATATAAAGACAAAGACCGGACAAAAGGCTGAGTCGATAGAATGTAACTCAAACATATTACGATAGCAAACTATCCCATTTAAACCGAATAATGGTCTATAACCTAATGGTAACGTAGATTAATTGTCACCAAACAATTATGAAATGGCCCCACTCAAACCTGGACGAACATGATCCTGAAGAACTTTATGGCAAGCTTGGATAATGGCTCATGGCATTCCATTTTTCTAATTTAATTTGAGCATACGGCTAAGCATGCATCGAGTTTAGAGCTTATTTCTCTCCTCGCCATTTACCTTCTGTCTCTCCTCTCCTCAAGATTCAATCCACAGAAAAATCTTAAGAGCCTGTTTGCTACAAAGCATTGAAAATGAAAAATAGAGCTAGGATTGTAATTAAAAAAATCATTAAAAAAAGTCTTTAGCATAACTATTTATTTGTTATGTAGCATTAAACAAACTCAAAAACATAGAATTAGAGAATACTACTTCCCCCAATCTTCATATATGGGTTTATTTAATCTCATGTAATAAACAATCTCTCGTATTAAACACTATTTTTTAATATCCTTTATTTGAATGCCTCATACCAAACATTCCTAAGTTCTCATACACACCCATGAATATAGAGCATTTGTACACAACCACGCCCGGCCCGGGTGAGAGAGGGAAGAAAACTACTCATATATAACCAACCAGGAAAAAAAAAAAAAACAGTAAGGCGGCCGGGACCCGCGAATCCTTCATCGAATAATGATCCTGGAATCGTTAGCTGATTCTATAAAAACTCCTGACTAATTTAGGCAACCCGACAACATACCTTGATCTTAAGGCCTTTTTCTTTCAACAGAATTAAGAAGACGCGATCTGGGTAGTTGGCAAGCACCTGGTTTGCTTTTGATTTACTTGACAAACACGTTCATCAAACTTTAACCTGGTAATGACTTCTCCAGATGGATTCGACTTCCGCCGCCGCCGCCGCATGCAACATTATTATTCACTTTGGAATAATGTCAATTTCCATCCAAAGTTATTCATTCTTAATGCGCGCGCGTTCGCACCACATAGATACGAGATGAGCAGTTCTCCGTTCATTCGCGCTAAATATATATATGTATATATCAGATCAATTAAAAATCAAAGAAGAAAGGATCGTTATAGTAGTCCCATAGACTTGGTGTGTACTCTTCCTCATTCGTCAGCGGCCACGGATCCGCAGGTGCAACTACAGTCTGTGTCTGCGAGGCACACAAACCTGACCCATCCGAACTCACGAGAGAACTAATATCGTCGTGCATGCAATTCTGATGCTGCTGCACCAGCTGATCCTGGTACGAGGCTGCCGTGTTGGAGTTCTCGACAATATTTCCATCAGATTCTGGGGAGTGGCGATGCGATTTCTGTGGAAGTTGCACCACTTGACGATGCTGTTGCGCCACATTATTATTCACCGGGCATATCATTTGCGGGATATAATTAGTATTATTGGGGTAAACCCCGTAGGGTAAGAAACCCGATGTGGCGGCAGAAGAAAAGGCGAAGCTAAGGCCAGAGGGGCGGGGAAGCAAGGGACGAAGGGTTTGAGAAGAAGAAGAAGGCGTAGAAGCCCGAGAGGCGGAAGAGTGGGAAGAAGAGGCGGCGGAGGGTTGTAAATTGAGCTGAGCCCTAGAGCCGTAGAGGATGATAGCTGCGCGGTCGTAGGCTCGAGCGGCGTCCTCGGCGGTGGCGAAGGTGCCGAGCCACTTTCGGGTTCGCTTGCGAGGCTCTCGGATCTCAGCGACCCATTTGCCCCAGCTTCGCTGCCTCACACCACGGTACCTAAATTTGTTGTTGTCGGGTCCACCTTTTCCTTTACATTTGCGAGCAGAGTGAGTTTTGGTGGTATTAGTAGATGTTGGGCAAGGAGTGGCGGTGGCAGCGGTGGTGATGGTGGTGGGTGCGGTTTCTTGGGGAGGGTGAAGCGCATGAGCAGGCGAGGAAAAAGGTCGTCCATTGGAGGTTTAAAAGGATGGAGACCAGTGGAAGGTGCCTCGTTCAGTGTTTTTGATGTTTGACGGAGAAGTTGTGGTGAGTGGAGGTGCGAATATGTCAGGCGTGTAAATGGTGGAATAGGGCGGTGGGAGTTGCAAATGTGGAATATTTATGGAGAGAGAAGGGGAAGGAGATTGCTGTGCAGCGAAGAAACAGAGCAGCACAGGTGCACAGTGGTTTCGGAACTTGGAATCATTACCCCGTTTCTTTCTTTCTTTTTTTGGCCAAACATTACCCCGTTTCTTGACTTACATTTTTTGGACCCTTGAAGTGATTAATAGTAACTAATTAATTATGAGTCAGGTTCTTTCCAGCTTCCACAGCCTCCCCATTTAAACCGCACGACATCGTTTTGTGCTTTTTCCTTCACTTGTTTCAAATGATGCCTTTTTATGACATATGCCCATCGTTCTGCATTCTTCCACCAAATTTGCCACCGCGGGAAACACTTATTATGAATCCAAAATTTATCCTTCCCCCTCTACTTCTAATGGAGAGTTTGGTCAGTGGAGAGTAGTGCTCGGTTTAAAATTTTAAATGTAGCCTAATATATATATATATATATATATATCAGTCAACCGTGCAGGTGAGGTTTATATACTGGGATGATCTTTCTTGTATGTGCAGTGAACTTATTTGTTACTACTGCATACTACTGTGACACTGGCCCCTGCCTTGCATGTAACTAATTCACTTTAGTTGCTTCAATTAAGGAGGATTGGATATTATTGAACTGGAGAAGATGGAGCGGATCGGATTCGCTCAGCATTATGCCTAATAGCAGTATTTATTAGTAAATGGAGCAAATGGCTGGTGTGTCAGTATTTACACCATGTGTACATATAAAAAGCTGGCTATATCTTATTTTTTGGATTGGCATATATCGCCAGCGGCTCTATCCGATCGAGCACGGTTATAGAATCGAGATAGATATCTGCCCCTGATCAATTAAGCGACTGCGCTCGGTCACTTCCTCTTGTTTCGGATAATTACTCTCCCGGACGGATTGCTTTTTAATTTAGTGCAAAAAAAGATCGTATCATGCATGGTCAACTCCATTTAGAGATTTTTGGGTTTAGTTTCAATACTTTTTCCTGCCGGACTGAATTAAAGCTCATACTCTCTCCCCTCGACGTAGCATTTATCTCTTATAAAGAGTAATATTCTACATCCTGTCTTAATTATAAGATCTCGTTTGTGGTTTACAAAAACAAAATCTTATAATTAAGACGGGGGAGGTGGTATATATAAAACAGGAATGACATATATATTTTTTCATGATAAGAACTCCAATTGAAAGTCGCACTTTATTTTTAATGAACAAAAAAGCATACTAAATGAACTGTTTACGCGGATATACGGTAATCAGCGTTACTGCTTGCTAGTTAAACCCTGTTAATGCCTCGAGAAAAGCTCGCCGGGTTTTCAATGGGACGACGTGAACAGGTGCAGTGGTGTGGACGGGGCTGCATGTATACGTGGCCTTTGCATAGAAAGTAAGCGTCTGCCACGTGCCAGGCATGAAGCAGATGATGCTGCTCAAAAGGCCTGCAATGAATCAGGCTCCATCCGCGTCATCAGAGATAGGTAGACTCCGAGCATGGAATCCAAGCCACCTACACGCCTTGGAACTCTTCATTTTCGTCACTTTTATATCGCTGGTCTGGTATCCAGTAGTAAATACTTGGAAATGAAATGCTGGCTCCAGTCCAGAAAAACATCGGCATATCTAGGCTCAAATTCACTGTATTGCAAGGGATCTGAGGCCCAGGCCTCTTAGTTTAGCCTGCCCTCTCGTCTTCAGATCTCTCCCTAAATGATGGTATTTCGGTTCCATATATCTGGGCCAGCCCAAATAAACTCAACGCAATCATAAATTATGTGGACGGCAGCTCCGTCATCTGACTACAGTGTACATTCTTAAATTTAATTCTCTAATAAGATTCTGAACCAGTTCATTTATTAAAAAGGAAGACTTTATCTGCACATTATTTTTTTAACCAACCATATCATTGAAAGATTTGTTCATAATATTTGTTTATCATCATGATGGCGTGAAATCTAAACAAGACCACATGTGAAGGGCCCTGTCTCAGATGCGGTCTTGAGAATACTGTGGGTGGTACAAACTATAGAGGCGATCATTGCAAGTATTGTCGGGAGCTACATAATAACAGAGCAGATGAGTATAAAACCAACGAACCTAACCGCTATTCATTAAACTATTAACACCTGGATTATATGTTTGGACATGTGAGATTACATTTGATTTGAGTCCGTGACACATACAATCTTGACAAAAGATTTGTCTCCGAGAAGTTTTGGCAATTTGGTGGCCACACGACAGAGAGTTAGATGTAGAAAATATACATTAAGCTGAGATCAAAACATGTACTTGTCTTGGCCAAGACACACATGTATACCTTTTGAATCGCACACGAGAGAAATTGAATGGCCAGTAATATTGTTAGGACGCTCAATCTCAGCGTGTTTCTTTATTTCCTAGTCAGTAGCCACCCGTGAGCCAATTAATTATGCTTGTCAACCAAACACATTACAGACAAACGCACACACGCAACAAATTCTTCTAACGGATCCCACAAACATGAATTCAGCCCTCTCACGCCAGAATTGCACGAACTGAATTATACATGAAACAGTCAAAATTCAGATTGTTGGTAGTCCCTCCTTTTCCGCGAAACAGTAGTGATTTCGAAAGCTTGAAAAATAATTGGGAAAAAAAAACAGATGGGACTGGATGACTAAATAATTGAATGATTTGGTGGTAAGGATCTTGGTTCTAATTTTAAATTTTACACTTGAATTAAATATGGCAGAATTTAAAGAAAATCAATGATAATCACATACTTCTTCTCTAAGATCAGGTCCCGTCAAATTTGGGAAAAAAGAATTGACGGCAAGACATGCCGAGGGAGAAATGTGGGTTCAGGCTCTTATCCTGAGGGTCACCCGGCGGCTAATAGCGTGGTGAACAAAACGTTCAAATCAGGATCAGCCCATTTCAAACACAGACAGAGATTCCTTATGAATTATAAATGGGAACAAAGACAAATAATGAGTGAACCATGTTCTTTTAAGTAGATAATGTATAATTTTTGAACGACGTCCATCAATCCGTCTTGTCTTGAGATTGGTTCTGCGCCTTTTTCCTTTTATTTTTCCCGTCTGAAAAGACGTGATGGCGAGATGCAGCAGGACAAGGGGAGACCACTAAAGAAAGGAAACAAGAGCACCAAGCTTTAATCTGCCCACATAATCACCCATGAACAGAAAAGCCCCATCGTATTTTAATTTAATCGCATCAAAATACTTTAGGCCTTATGTAATCTTATCTTACACACTTTAGAGGCATGCATACGTGTCATCTGAACAAGAGTTAAGCTCTTCAGCTGGGAGAGTCTACAGTGCAACCTACATATATGATTCATTAGGCTCGCACACGCACAGAATGAAAAATCTCCGTTCCTTGTCTCGTTCGATCGCCCGTATGTACATATATATATATATATATATATGTGATGTTGGTGTGGCTGAGAAAATAAAATGGAAGAGAATCTGGGGGAGAATTAATTGGGTGGTGGGAAATTGGGGGAAGTGAGAACAGCATCTGGGGATTGTGTCACTGTCAGTAGTGTCATCAGTAAAGTAAATGGCTGCACATGAATCCAAAGCCTCTGGCATGCACTTGCCAGCCCCCACATATACCCACACATATAACGCATCTTCACTGTCTCCATCAACGTAAAATCTGCCCTTTTTATTTGTTTACTTTGTACTGCGTCTTTCGCACCCACTAGTATCATTCGCTCACTCCTTCCGGAGCTCTCCAACAGTTATATGTGTGCAAAGGTCTCGCCAGGTCAAAAGATATGTTGACAATTGATATTCAAATTGCGTGGCTAAAACTTCATTCGCCGTTCAAGAGTATAATTATTGGGAAGGACTAAATGACAACTATTTCAAATTAATATGTGCGGACAAAAGAATGGTTCGACGGAAAGGAAACGCTCGCATACAAACAAAGCAGATGTCGAAAGAGCGAGATCAATTTGTTCAGATTTACGAGCAAGCAGCTGGATTGGGATAATCAACTGAGCGCGCCTTGCCTCCGCATTAATTGGCCGGAGATCTCATGAAATCTTAATCCACATCTTGTGGAGGAATAAAGGGCGATCGACATTTTCCTTTTTTTAAGATAAGAAATCTGGCTAAACAGAATATATAAAGGGGAATCAACGACGTTGACGTGCGTTAACTGCTGTAGTTGTTGCTTACATTTTTTTTTCACATTTAATTATTTATTAATTAGCATCATTATAAAGAGACAAATCCCCCTCATCAACCTAGGGCCAAAATTTTGGAGACTAGGATACCCGTTTCTTTTAACTGTGCCACAAATCTGGGCGACAATATTCCTTATAAAGCGACGCAAGGATTACTCTAATATAATACGCGGGATATCATCTACATATACGTGCTTATATATGTAGGCATCCACTTATTGTCCCTCTAGGTCTCCTTTTCCTTTCGTTTCATTTTAAAAACTCCCCCGTGATTGTCTACATATCTAGCTGCTGATATTAATTATATCACACAATTTGCAGAACAATTGTATCCCCTGGGGACGGTTCTTCGCGTATTTCTGACTCGATATATGGTCTCTCTTTATATATATATTCTCGAGATATTTTGTGACTTGCTCGCGTCGAATAGGGTCTAGCTAGTTACTTGGAAGCTACATATTTTATTGTTTATGTGAACGATGACATATCTTTAAAAGGTGGTATACCCCTAGCTACTATAGCTTCTTATATATTTTCCTCACACCCGCGCAACACCCATATATCCAAATTACTGTAATAAGCGCGTCTTCGTAGCCACCAGGCTCACACCAGAGGCACAAAGGGACACAATTATTCGGGCGTAGCATTGACCCAAAAAAAAAAATGTTGCTTGACATGCCAAGATAGATCATATATACCAAGTGTTATTATATAAATAATTTGCCAGCAAGTGTTCAGAGGCTGATCCATTATTGCTGCCCCCTTCCCTTTTAAAGTGGGATTCCCCTGGTGTTTATTGATCTCAACTGTAGTTCATTGGATGACGAACAAGCTTGTTATGAGAATTAATTGGCATTTCATATTCTGGATCTTTGAAAACATTTAAATCTATTTAGCTGTCAAAAGGCTGAGATTCAAACGTTCAGCATGATATATTCTAAATCCATAAATACAAACTAACAAGACGCCACCATGCGCTTTCCTTTTCGTCGATCCTCTTCTGCCTTTACCTCCACCCCATGCCTAATGATCCGCCGTCACCATCGTCATTTTAAGAGACGGGATCTTTCGACCAAGCGAGGAACAAGACTGAACACACAGTGACAGTATGCTGAAAATGACAAGTACTAGTGACAATGAATGCAATCAAAGCACGGATATTAACTGTATAGAATACCTTCTTTTTTTTTTTTTTGGTGTGAGCATTTGATAATGCATCTATAGTTCCGAAAAAGGAGGAATCCGAGACGTGATGTGGTTCTCCCAACACCCGGTCTTCATAATCTGTGGCTCTTTTACGTCGCAGGCACTTCTGTATATGTCGAGCTTGGTCTGATTTCCAATATGGAGAAGAAAAGTGGTAATGGGATATTTGAATCATCGCTGGAATATCTCAAACAAGGGAAAGTGAGAAGAAAAAGATAAAAAACAGCAAACACATAGGACCCACCTCCTTGGTGTGTCCGGATACCATGTGGATACATATTACTCCAACTAGATGTCACAAAACAATAAGCCAATGCATTTTACCTTTTGCATTTAAAATCATACCAAGGGCCTGAGCTCGCTAGAGAGGCATATCACGCAACCAAACAAAGCAACCACGTGGATGAGCTTCTGGGGTACGTAGAAATAGGGAGAGTGATAGCTATCACTGATCGCTCTCCGCCGAACAGACAGAAAGCAAAGCTTGTTCTTATTATATTTTGTTTTGATATTCATCTCTCTCTAAAGCCGATGCCCGCAGAATCTTGGCACAAATCTCTCACAGTTACCATACAAACGGGGGGTCCCTTCCTTTCCCTTGCACCTAACCACTCTCCCTTCCTCTCTTGTCAATAAAAAGCTCACCCCAAACATACACAAACCCATCACCCACACCACCACCCATCTCACTTCCTCCTAAACTTGATCATATTTTCTTGCAAATTCATAGCCTTCATCCAAACAGAGCATATGGGAAGCTCTGTGCAAGTCAAAGCAGCTGTCGTCATAACTCCTTCTGATCCGACCCCAACTTGTGTTCTCTCTCTATCCGCTCTCGACTCTCAACTCTTCCTTCGTTTTACTATAGAGTATCTCTTGGTCTACAGACCCTGCCCCGGCTTGGACCGCGGGGCCACCTCGGCTCGTCTCAAAGCCGCATTAGCCCAAGCTTTGGTTCCGTACTACCCATTTGCCGGGAGGGTAAGGCCTAGCCCCGGTGGATCGGGCCTTGAGGTCGTGTGCCGAGCCCAGGGTGCGGTGTTCATTGAGGCCTTTTCTGATCGCTACACAAACAGCGACTTCGATAGAGCGCCCAAAACGGTGACCTGCTGGAGAAAACTCTTGTCCCTGTACACAACTGATGTTCTCAAAGGATCACCGCCGCTCGTGGTTCAGCTAACGTGGCTCGGTGACGGAGCCGCTGCCGTTGGTGTAGGGATCAACCATTGTGTCTCTGACGGTATCGGCAGCGCCGAATTTCTCAATTATTTCTCCGAGTTAGCTTCTGGGAAATGCCCCGCACTCGGGCCGACACCTGTTTGGAACCGTCATATTCTCAACCCATCGTACGGAAGTCCCAATCGGGCCTGCCCAGCGATCCTCACCGAGTTCAACCGGGTACCCGATCTTTGCGACTTCATGACGCTGGTTTCCAGCGATCTCAAACCAACCTCCATTATATTCGACAGAAGACGCCTGAACGAGCTCAAGAACGTCGCTTGGTCGTTGAGTCCACTCAGCGAGTCGTCCTACACGTCCTTCGAGGTCCTGGCTGCTCACGTGTGGCGAAGCTGGGCCAGAGCGTTGGCGTTTCCGTCGAACCAGATACTAAAGTTGCTCTTCAGCATCAACGTGCGGAACCGGGTGAAGCCGGGCATACCCGACGGCTACTACGGGAACGCGTTCTTGTTAGGATGTGCACAGAGCAGCGCGAAGGAGCTGGCACAGAAGGGTCTTGGGTACGCGTCGGGTCTGGTAAGGAGTGCAAAGGAGAGGGTGGACAACGAGTACGTGAGGAAGGTGGTAGAGCGGGTGTCCGAGTCGAGGGCGAGTCCTGACTCGGTGGGGGTGCTGATAGTGTCTCAATGGTCAAGGCTGGGTTTGGAAAGGGTTGACTTGGGGCTGGGAAGGCCAATCCACGTGGGACCCATATGCTGCGATCGGTATTGTCTGTTTTTGCCGGTGGATAATGAGAGGGATGCTGTGAAGGTGATGGTGGCTATCCCCGCCTCTGCCGTTGACCAGTACCAATATTTCCTTAGCGCTTCCCATTTATGAGTCTGTCCTCTTGTTGACTTTTTTTCTGCTCAGCTGTGAATTTTAGTTTTCTTTTCTCTTTTTCTTTTTTGATACAATGAATTTTAGTTTTCTACGTACCCCTGATGAGTCCGGGATATTTGACAGTTCCATCTCAACACTGAATGACAGATATATTTTTCTCTCCTACGCCAAAGCGACTTGCTTGAATGTACGTAATTAAACTCCACCGTTCTCCCTTATCATTCTCATTTTTCTGTCTCTTTCTTCAGTCCTCTGGTGCATTCTTGGCAAAAGCATGGATCCGGCCTAAATATATATTAGAATGAATATAATCAAAGAAAGCCTGTTTTGTTTTTAACTAAGCGCATGACAGTTAATGTTCAGGGGGACAATTGTGAACGATGAGGAGTCGGGAGGGAAATTGATGAGAGCATCCATCTGCTCGAAAAGGCTACGTACGCACGCGCGCGCACCATCAATACGTACGAGACCATATATAGTGCAACCGGTAAATGTCATCGAATTCCCCCTCAAGAACACCTACGCCCAACAAACGTCACAAACAAGTAAATGAACGAGGGGTGGAACTAATTGCGAATAGAAATTCAAAACTGGTCAATGTCAGAGAACTGAATAAATTTTGATGAACTATGGTTGATTTAAGGTTATTTAAGTTGGAACAATAAGTATGGGCGAATTACGTAGATAAGAAAAGCAACAAATATTATTCCTTTGGGACATTTTTATTCTGTGTCTCATTCTGTCTTGAGATTTTTTAAACTCAATCTAATACCAAATTATAAACCGCAGATGGTTTAGACAAACTACCAACATAATATTGAAGCTTAGTCATTATCAGCTGAGTTTTATAGAAACTATAGCTTGAAACTTTTCTGATGCAAAAAATTCTTGTTGAATTTACCTGATTAAACTTCAGAAATATTTACACAACAGATTTTGTAAGCTGGGCTCCAGGTTCAGCAGGGTTTAATTATATTAGACAACTTTTTCTCAGTGAACTAATTTTTATTTGCATTTTACTTCAGGGATCATTCAATTTCCTTGGTTAAAATCTATCAAATTGGAGTAAAATTTCAAATTCATCATGACGATGTCTAATAATAAATATGAACTAAAAGCTTGTGACTAGGAAGGATACATATATGTGTGTGCGCGCGCGCGCTCAATTGCACAACCTTCTTTCTCACACACACATGTTGCTCTATAAAGTTATATATGCTCATTTTCCTTTGTGTGTGAGAGAGAATTTAAATTGTAAAGGCATGTTGTAGATCTACACAAGAAGAGCGTGATGCGTGCAACATGGGATTTGAAAAGGAGGAGTACAAGCCACTTCTATTGAAAATTATTTTGAAATAATTATTGTAAGGAACGACAATTTTCTTTGCCCTATTATGATGTATTATTCTATGGTTTGATTGATTACAAGTCAATGCGATGCACAAAACCTTGCCGGTGTACTACACTGGGCGTCCAATTATTGATCTTTCATTTCATTTTCTTTCTTTTCTGTTATCATAGAGTTCTTTTAATGATCCTTTTGGTGTCTTGAAAAATGCCATATTTGAGATTCTGCTGGGAGAGATAGAAGAGAGAAAGAAAGAAAAGCTAAGAATTAATGGAAAAAATATGTGTATAGTTAATTCTTGTGTTAATAATTTACTGTGCTCAATTATTTTCTGTTCCAATTGAAAACGACGCGCTTTTTTCTTTCCGTTTGTTGGGTTTTATTTTCGTAGAGAACTTAAGAGTATTTTGGTGGAAACCAAAGTATAATTTTCATAAAATCTTACAATATTGAATCACTAGTGAGAAATTTTTATCTCAAATTATGTGAAAAAAAGCTTTTTTATCACCAAATACCTTCTTAATTGAGCTGATCTTTGACGGTTGGCTTCGTTAGAAGCGTTGGTAGTATTGCGCGTGGCAATATGAAGAATGAGAATGTACTTTCGCTGTTAATGAAATGGATTTATTTTTTTTGAAATTGTAAAGTTTCAAGGCTATAGACAAAAAAGAAATATCTCCTAATTAGACCAGATATGGCTCCATCCACCGAACAACAATAGAAACTAACGCAACTGGGTTTAGTAAAATATACTTCTCCGGTCCTAAATGTAAGACTTATACACACTAGTATAAGGGTCTTATATTTAGGACCGGAGAGTATATCGACATAATTATTTTCTTAGAAGATGATAGAGGTGCGATCTCCTCCGATGTCCCAAGTCCAATAGATTTTGCATGCTTCGACTTATCTGGTTTTTTTTTTTTCCCCCCTTTGTTGGACACATATCTCATCCTACAAGAGGCAATCATGGAGACACAATTTTGGCTGGTCATATTGTAAAAATCAGCCATTTTTATTGGACTTAACCCCGTTGATAACTTGTTATTTGTTTTCAAATGGGAAGGATCTTTGCATAATGAATAAAGTATGGCCAGCAAAGATTTGATTTTTTCTTTTGTTACAGGGTTTGAGCTTAACCCAAGTCAAGGACATGGTGTTTGAATGGCTTTTCTTAAGTGATACCAATGTTGGGTAGGACAAACCTATGTTATATCCTCAGGATTATTTTAGGTACTTCCATTTTAGAATGCCTCCTCAAGCACCGTGATGGGAAATTGAATTCCCTCCTTTTTAGGTGAGGGGGTGTAGTTTCTACCGCTGAACCTACGGACGATGGTGAAGATTTGATTAATTAGTAAGGAGTTGACTTACAACTCATAAAATATAAGTTTAAGTCAAAGCTCAGCATCTAACTCATTTAAACTTAAGAAAAAAACAAAACATAATAATGCACGCTATGCACTGGCGTGTAGTTGCAGTTCAAGCGGAGATGGGCTCGGCTAAAGCTAGCCCATGTTTGAGTAGCCGCATGGCCAGCTAAAACTAAACGATATGTATCAGGAGGGGGGGGGGGGATCACCGAGACAGGAGCTTGGAGGTAAGATGCAAGTACATGCACATTATCCACTTAAATTGACATGATCTTAATAACCCTTATATTTAGATCTATTACACTATAAATAGATATTATATTTAGGATGGTATATAGTAGTTTATAAATACCATAACTGGGTTTATAAACTCTTCCAAGTTGTCTGTAAGAAATTTTGAGCTTTACGTGCCCGTTAGGGTGGTATGCTTAGAGTTTATCACTCAATTGCAATGGAAGTGGTCGCGGTATAAGTAGCAGCGTAAGGAGCAAGAGGAGCCTTTGCAATGGCCAGGTCATCTTTCATCGCAAAAGGGCTATGGCTCCAAATAGCGTCTCATATAGCCTTGCCTCTGCCTCGTATGCCAGCAGCCAGCGAATTCATCGTGTCCTCCCTCTGTTCTTGTAACACTTCTACGAAGTTCTTGCTTCCATTGCCATGACCGCAGACTTCATTAGCTTGCAGCCTATGAATAAATACTTTGCAATTTGTTTAGATGGCATTTGTGTACATATATCTTAAGCTAATTTCTCGCTCAGGCCTATTAGCTCAGTTGTTAGGGCGTCATGCTAGGTCGGAGGTTCGAGACCTACATCCATAAGAATATTTGTTTTTTTGGGAAACCACAATTTTTTTGGGCGTAAACAAAAGAACCATTGTGAATTTGGAGCTGATACTCTGTTACTCCTCGTCTCCTTGTCCAGGCCCAAAACAAAAACTAAGTGTCATTTTCAAAAGGAGGGATACCAGTGCAGGCTTGCCTTACAACCAACTTCTGAAGAATGTTCTTTCAGAGGTGGAGGAGACAAGCGTGCATATAAAACTGCCAGGTGAGGTGGCCTTTGCTGCATGCTTTAATCTCTGTGTCAAACGGACACCAAATAAAAAAATGAACACTGATAGGTTGTTACTCGCAGCTCATGTTGGATCGCGACAGAGAACAAGTCAGTTTTGGTTATAGGTATGCACAAGTCATGATCGTTGAGGCAAGCCTCAATGTTCATAAAACGACAAATGGTGAAAAAATGGTTCATAATTTATATCGTAGGTGTTGCAGTGATGTTAAGAGTGTTGGAGTTTTTGAGTATGTCAGGCACCCAGTTGCACTGAAAAAGGAAATAAATATTTGGAGATCTCATCATCCAAACCTCAAGGCCATCAAACAAAATGTTCAAATACGGACATAAAAAACATCTCAAATATGGAAAAGCTGAAAATCAAGTTTGACAAACCATCAATGATTAATTATTATGTATTTTGGAATAAAATAATATAAATAACTGCAGAAGCCCGGAAAGCCCTCCATATGGCAGAAGCACGGAAGTTCTTATTTTCTTCTTCTCTTCTGCTTCCTCTTTGCTCCGTCGTAGCGTCCACAGCTAAAACAGAAAGAGCCAATATACTGTGCCTGTAATTTAATAGCTCCGCTCGTTGACTATTCCAATAATTAAAAAAGAAATTTAGAAGATCTGAGTAATTCAATTCTTTGCAGGAAGCCAACCTTTTCAACCATACATAAGCTTACAGAAACATGCTCAAACTGTGACCGAGAATTATAATGGATGAATCATCTCTGCCAGCGACGATGATCTTCTCCGGCTTTTTACCAACTGGGTCATTGCTAGACTCGTTGGTTCACATATCGAATGAAGTTGCCTCCATGGAAAAGTTCCCTTTTGTTCAACTCAGGAATGTCTCATCCATGATCAGGAGGGTGAAGCTTCTTTCTTCTCTTTTCGAGGAGATTCAGGAAACAGATTCCCCATTTCCTCCTTCTTCAATCCTGTGTTTCACAGAGCTCTTCTCTGTGATCAGCAGAGCGAAGCACTTGATCCAAGAGTGCCAGGAAAGCAGCTCACTCTGGAGTCTCATACAGTTAGAGTTTATTTCCAATCAATTCTATGTGCTTGTAAAGGATGGGAAGGGCTCTAGACATCCTTCCTCTGAGCTTGCTTAACATCACAACAGATATAAGAGAGCAAGTGGAGCTTCTGCACAAGCAAGCAAAAGCGGTTGAGCTGTTTCATTGATCCTCGTGAGCTGCAACGAAGAGAGCAGCTTCTGCATGTAATGACCCACAACACACTACAGAACAAGAAAAACAAGGGATTTCCTGAGTTTGGGAAAGTGAAACAAATGTTAAGCAGCATTGGTTTGAGAACTCCATCAGACTATGATAGAGAAATTTCAAAGCTAGAGACTGAAACTCAGAATCAGGCAGGTACAGGAGGGTTAATCGTCATGTCTAATATACACAATCTCATATCTCTGGTTACTTATTCAAAATCCATGATATTCAGAGACGGCGAAAACGAGATAGATGAAGATTGTAAACCAGCAGTGTCCGCATTCACACATAAGAGCTCCGATCATTCTTTTTCTTCACTTTCTTCTCAGATGATACCGTCAGCGCCTAATGTTCCTGACGAATTTCGATGCCCAATTACACTTGATTTAATGAGAGATCCAGTGATTGTATCATCTGGGCATACGTATGATCGAATTTCAATTGCACAGTGGATAAACTCGGGACATCACACTTGCCCGAAAAGTGGGCAAACACTAATCCACACTGCTCTCGTACCCAACTATGCACTGAAGAGTCTTGTGCAGCAATGGTGCCACGAGAATAACGTCCCAGTGAATGAGCCGACATCATCTTCT
>NW_021635012.1:0-20408 GCF_004799145.2 Neltuma alba | reverse complement strand
TAAGGCAAATTAGTATTAAAAAAACATAAATGCTTTAAAGATTATATTAAGGATTTTAGGTAGTATTAATCAATTTATTCGCCCCCGCATTAAATTGATGATTCATCATTTTTGTCTCTTTTATCATTTCTCCCTTGGAAAAGGGGGCGAATGATGAAAAATCGGTTTATATATTGTTTGATGTTTCCTTAGTTGAAACGAGCATCAGTCTCTATTCCCAGGGAAAAAAAAAAAAAAAAAGATTACCTTGAGTTCATTGGCCCTCTCATGAATAACACCAATGCTTCGGAAGGTTGTGGTTTCTCTGAAGTCAGGAACTTATAGGCTCCTTGAGTATGAAGACACACTGATCATTCAAGAAACGATGAGAAAAAGAATGGAGGAGGATGACTGTCCATTCAAATAATTGGGAAGTTATTAAGCAATGTCAAATTTCAAAATTAAGCCACTGCTTGCAAATTTGATAGCATAAAATAGAGGTTTTGTACCTGGAAAGTCCTTAGTCTTGTGTGAAGCTTCCTGTGATCGAGTGTCTCACACTTAGTTTCAAGTAATTAACCCCAAAAAAACACAACCACATTCTCCTTATTCTGGGCATGCATCTCTGTTTATTGATAAAACATCATAAAATATCAAATTAATTTTACTTGGATGTACAAGCAAACAGAATGCAAAGCACTAGGAAAGGATAAGCGCACCCAAGACCTCGAAGCGATCCATCAGCAGAGAAGTAAAGCCACCGACAAGAGATTCCTTAATCTGCTAGCTTCAATTCTAACTTAGGCTCATTAAACAGTTGATAGTTGTAAATGTAAATATTTCATTCCGACTTCAGGATTCCACCTTTCAAGAAAGAGGATCGAAAGAAAGGTGACAAGCTCTTCAAACATCTTTTGCAAGAGTTAAATATAGTACATTCAAGAAAAAGGGCAGCAATGAAAATTGTGAAGAAATGAATCTCAATGATACCGTAATAAACTACACCACATTGGCTGAGTCTTCTTTGCCATCAAGACTGACTTCTGTAATAGCATGGTCAACCTACGAATGGGATTATAGGAAACATTTCAAGAAAAACGTTAGCACGGAGGAGACAAAGGAAATGCAAGTAGAAAGATAAGGAACATATCAATATCAAAAGGCACAATTGCTTCAGCTGTAGCCAACAATTAAACATATAGTCATCACTTACTCCTTCAATTTTCATGTATGCTTACTGAGGTAAGCAAATAAGCACTGAAATATGAATAAAAGAGTGCACAAAATGGTTCTGGTCATTGACTTCATCATGGACTACAATTAATAGTATCGCCATTACAAAAATGAAAAATTTTTGTAAACATAATTGACTAATGGAACTTGAGAATTGCTCCATCATATCGCTTACCAAAAAGGAATGCAAATATTCTTGGAAAGGGAATTCACCAACTCTTGCTTAGATTGATTAGTCAGATTTAAAAATAAAACCATCAGTATTGCTTACTTGTTCAGAGATAAATAATTATAAGGTCAAAGTAGTAAGAAACGGAAAAAGTGGGAGCACTGAAGGGCAAGGCTGTTCTGTAACTTCCTCCTGCAAACTTTCAGCTTTTGGAATTGAAAAGACATCACCAGATGATTCATTTATCAATAGGGTGAGTAAGATAAGAACCAAGAAGACAACGATAGAGATTCTGGCCCAAAAATTAGACATTCGCGACCATTTCCGTCCAACAATTATAAAGATGTTTTTCCTCTTTCGAGGAGAATTTCTTTTTGGCGTAGTCATGAGTTTCTTTTAATAAAAATCCTGGGACGGCATTTGTCCCTCTCGAGAAATAAGTCAGTATTTATCACGAACACTCTAGCAATAGCCAAGTCATAGAATAATGCAAGCATCGAGGTTCAAATTCACGGACTTGGATTCTTGGAACAGGAGTGTAGGAAGAACAACAAATTATAAGAAAATTGTTACCTCCATCCAAAGTAATTCAGAGCGAAAACCACAATACCTGGAGATTTTGTTGCGAACAAGCAAGTTATTCTTGAAAAGCCAAAAAATTTCAAAATTCGCAACACTCACCATGCAAGATAAAAGAAAAATTAATGTTAGAGATGCACTTCCTGACATGAATCAAGATTGATACCAGACAATGCATTTGGAAAGCAAATGAAAGATAAAGTATCAATCAATTAACAAGTACAGTTAAACAATCATCATAAATGCAGCATCTACCGGGAAAAAAAAAACGACAAAGTATATAATAAAAAAATTCTCACAACAACAAACTAACAAAACCTACTTTTCAACAACAAACAATGGTTGTGTTAAGAGTAAGAGACTCAAAACCATTACGAAGCTGTAGGTAGCCAAAAAGGAAATCTTTCACCTCTCCAAGAGACCTGTGCCAAAGCCAGAAAACAAATTAACCCCTCCCTATAATAAAAGGTTGATGCTCCAAAGGGTACCCAGCCCATGCATTGAAAAAACTCCACTTTCTCTTTCTTTCTTTCTTTCTTTTTTGAATAAAAATCACTTAATTTTGTGGGGGAAATTACTTTTAGAGAATTTTACAATGTTTAAACTTTCTGAGAAAGAATCGGATTTCTCATTACTTTGAGAAGCTACTTAAGCTTCCAAAAATAATGAGATGCGGCAGATCACATAGAATATTACCAGTATTCAGGGTAATCAGCAAAAGAAAAACGCAAACCCAAGGGCAAGATGGTGAAAAACAGTTAGTGATGTAAAGCACAACTATAGGAAGCTAAAAGGGATGAAACATCACACCTTTGTTTTCATAGGCTACAGGTTCCCCATGGTAGAGTGGTCATAGGCATTCCATGACCTAAAGAATAACTAAAGGCAGCAAGACATGAAAATTGGAACAGATGAAAGCATGACGTGCACAAAAGGCGAGCCTGCCTTGTCAGTAACCACAACATCCTTATAGGCTACGATGTACTCCAAAAACAAGCGAGGATAAGGTTTCCTGAGAAATTTGGGTAAATGGCAATAAAGAAGCACAAAACTCGGTATCCCATTGGAAATTTATGAATTGTCCAAGGGCTACACGATAATTCGTGACAAATTAAAGGGATTTCTCCCTAATAGGTCACGATAGCTCCTTTGTTTGAGTAGGATTAATCAGTTCATCTCCTACTTCAACACTTATCACCCCAAATTCTACAAGCAACCCTGACCCTCCTCTTGTAAGGAATAATCATAACCTCAATGGACTTTAGGTACCATCTTAAGACAAGATCTTCCATCACGCACACACCTCTCGATTTGCCCCAAACATCATAATCAATTGCCGATAGCCTACTTTCACCTCTCCAAGAGACCTATGCCGCTTAAAGCCATGAAACAAATCAATCCCTCCCTACAATAAAAGGTTGATGCTCCAAAAGGTACCCCAGCCCCTTGCATTTGGGGGGAAAAAACTCCATTTTCTCTCTTTTTGAAAAAGAACACTAAATTTTGTGAAGAGAAATTGCTTTAAGGAAATTCTACACTGTTTAAACTCTTTGAGAAAGAAAGTAGATCCCTCATTACTTTGAGAAGCTACTTTAAGTAGCTTCCAAAAATAATCAGATTCAGCATATAAGATAGAATATTACAAGTATTAGCAAAAGGAATACTCAAACCCAAGAGTAAGATAGCCAAAAACATACAAGAACAACTATAGGAAGCTAAAAGGGATGGAACATCACATCTCATTTTCAGAGACTACAGATCCCTCATGGTAGAGTGGTCACAGGCATTTTGTGACCTAAAGAATAACTAGAGGTAGCAAGACATGAAAATTGGAACAAATGAAAGGATGACGCGCACAAAAGGCAAGCCTGCCCCATCAATAACCATAAAGTCCATCTAGGCTATGATGCACTCCAAAAACAAGAGAGGGTAGAAATTTGGGGGAATGGAAAGAAGCCCAAAACTCGATATCCCATTGGCAATTCAAGAATTGTCCAAGGGCTACACAATAATTCGTGAGAAATTAGAGGGATTTCTCCCTACTAGATCACGATAGCTCCTTTGTTTGAGTAGGATTAATCAGTTCATCACCTACTTCACTCATCATCCCAAATTCTACAAGTCGCCTTGACCCTCATTTTGTAACGAATAATCATAGCCTCAATGGACTTTAGGTACCACCTTAAGACAGGATCTTCTATCACGCACACCGCTCAATTTGCCCCAAACATCATGATCAACTGCCAATAGCTTACTTTCACACCTCCAAGAGACCTATGCCCCTTCAATCTATGAAAGAAATTAACCCCTCCCTATAATAAAAGGTTGATGCTTCAAAGAGCACCCCGCCCATGCATTGAAAAAGTTTCAAAATTCACAACAGTGCTATGCAAGATTTAAAAAAAAATTGATGTTAGAGATGCCTTTCCAGACATGAATCAAGATTGATACCAGACATCAATTAACCACTACAGTCAAACCATTGTCATATCAATATCAAAAGGCATATTGGTTCTTTAGCTAAAAGTTAAACATATAGTCATCAATTACTCCTTTGATTTTCATGTATGCTTACTAACAGAGGTAAGATAATAACCACTGAAATATGAATAAAGAGTGGACAACAATAATAGTATTGCTATAACAAAAATGGAAATTTCTGTAACCATCATCGAATGATATAACTTGAGAATTGCTATAACATATCGCAAAGTAAAATATATTATTTCGGGGCCTACCAAACAAGAATGCAGAATATTCTCACACCTCTTGCTAATAGACTCCAGATCCCACCAACCCATTACCTTGAAGAGTAAAGATCAAAAGAAAAACTCAAACCCAAGGGTAAGATGGTCAAAATAAGAAAGCTAGATTTACATGTAAAAGCTATTAACATTTTTTCTCATAGCAGTGAGAAAATACCAGTCCCTTTTTCTTACAGAAGAAGAAATATCATAAGAAATATCGCAACAGTAAACAGGATAATGAAATGACTACTGAAACATTTGCACTTACCAGCTTCCCGCTCTAGACGGCAAATAAACTCAATGGGCGCCCAACTTCCCATCCGCACTCCCTTGAAACTTCATCGGAACCACTGACCCATTTCGATGGTCACGTTCCTCGTTGTTAGATGCATTACCTGCATTTGAAACAGAAAACATAACTGATATAACACAAGTTTCAACACCATGTCAACATATTCGTGCTGACGCAACTTGATAATACATTTTAATTCAATATGGCTAACCATCACATTCAAAGGGATCAGAAACATATAACGTTTGCATTTTAGAACTAACCCTATCGCTTTAAAGGGATGAAACGAATCGCACTAATACAACAGTTACCGGAAGATAAGATAAATACCAACACAAATGAAAGTTTTGACCCTACCGCTTCCCTCGTCTTGGATACCTCCCCAAGGCCACCCCAACTTCCAGGCGTTACAAATAAGCGCCAAAAAGACGCCAAGAATTTTTTGCCTGGCGGGTTTGGAGAACATTGAAAAACCATTCCGCGCCAAACTGCCTTCCTCTGTCCTCCAAATTCCTGCTGGACTCCTCAATCCCCTTTTGCCCGTTCGAGTCAAACTAGCCGTTTCTGATTCCATGAACTTTCTTCTCCCGAAAATAATTTTTTTAAAAAAAAAATCTTTTTTTGCTTAGGAAAAAAGGTTTTTCTTAAATATTAAGAGTTAAAAAATCTTACGAAGTTTTCTGTCATCATTAATAATAAACGATAATTTTAAAATTAATTATTTCATTTTCACCTCTTTAAAAAGTTATAGCGGAAATTTTTCAATTTCTTACAAGATGTAAATTGAAAATCTTTTATTGGGAAAAAACTGAAATTATTACAAGCCAGCTTTAATTCCAAATGGTGAAAATTTATTTTTCTAGAAACCATTTATCAGTAGCAAACCTTTTAAATTAGAAAAACATGTCCAATTCTAGAAAATGTTGGAATATCTCGCCTGAATCAAGAATAGTTAATATTGTAAATTACTCCGATTGCCCTCTTTCTTCGTAATGAAAAGCCATGTGAATTAAAATCCGTGGCATGAGAAAAAATAATTTATTTAAGACATATCTTTGAATAAAAATTTATAATTTGATGTAAAATTAGAAGTTAAAGATTAAAAAAAGTAATTGTTCGTAAATATATTGACCTCCCTTAAATATATTGACCTCCCTTATGTTTTTAGCTGATAGTGATAAAAATATTCAGTTAAGAAATATAAAATAGAATTTTAAAAAATACCATATTAAAATAAAATTTAAATAGAGAAAAATAAATTATTTTATTTCTCGTGATTTTAAATTGATGATTCATCATTCTATTCTCTTTTATCATTTCCCGCCTAGCCAAAGGAAGGTGAACGATGAAATATTGGTCTAGGTAGTTCTCTTTCTTTTACCTGTTTTTGCATTGTTTGGAGTTTTCCCGAAAACAAAAGATTACCTTGAGTTCATTGGCCCTCTCAAGAATAATATCCACTGCTTCGGAATGCTGTGGTTCTGTGAATGCAGGAACTAGTGAAACTATACCACACCGGTCCAGGCTTCTTTGCCTCCAAGACCGACTTCTATTATAATAGCAAAGTCGACCTACGAATGGGATTATTGGAAACGCAGAGGAGAAAAAGGAAACATGCAAGCAGAAAGATGCAGAACACATCTCAAATATCAAAAGGCATATTTGGTTCAGCTGTAGCTAAAAATTAAACATATAGTCATCACTTGTTCCTTTAATTGTCATGTCTGCTTCCTAGCAGGTAACAACTAACAAGCACTGAAATATGAATACAGAGCGGACAAAATGGTTCTGGTCATTGACTTCATCTGGGGCAACAATACTTGTATCGCCATAACAAAAGTGGAAAACTTTTGTAAACATAATTGACTAATGGAACTTGAGAATTGCTTCAGCATGAGCATGGCACAAAGCAGAATATATTCCTTTGGGGCCTACCAAAGAGGAATGCAGAATAGTCTCACACCTCTATTTAATAGACACAAGATCCCTCCAACCTATTTACCTTGAAGAATGAGGGGCAAAAGAAAAACTCAAACCCGAGGGTAAGACGGTCAAAAAACATTCGGTGATGTAAAGAACAGCTAAAGGAAGCCAAAATGGATGAAACATCACACCTCGTTTTCATAGACCCCAGATCCCTCCAATTTGTTACCTTTAAGTTCAGCAACACCCCAGCGTGATAAAAATATGAGCACAGCCAGGCATAGGTCTCTCTCTCTCTCTCTCCGTGGTGAAAGACATGTCTCATTTTAATGGCTAAAAATTATTCTCACTTAATCTCGGGCAGGTAGTTATTCAAAGATTTTTTTTTTTTTTACCAGCGTTATTCAAAGATATTAGAGCTGGATGAACTTGACAGAGTTATGCATCTAGATGACACCAGGTTATCATAGACCATTTAATTTTCCGAAAGTATATTACCATAACAAGCCAATGGGGTTAAAACATACTCTTCCGGCCCTTAATATAGGACCCAATTGTTGAGTTGATTTTGATCTTAAATATAAGACTTATTTTTTATATTTATCAATTTTCTCTAAATTACCCCTATAAATACTCTTTCAACCATAATCAAGTAGAAGAAGAAGAGAGAGTATTAAGAAAGATGATTATGGTATTTTTAAGAAAAACGTGTCACATTTATTATAATTAACTAACTTACCTAATTTCTTTAATCTAATCAAATTAGTTAAATGGGTCTTATATTAAGAACCGGAGGAGCATCATTTTATCCTCCTGAAAAGCAACTTTAAGTAGTAGCAAATTGGGGCGTGTGCGAGTGTATAAACCAGAAAAGGAATTTGATTGTTATTAAACAACTAAAACCCCTTGTGGGGTGATGAGATGAAACACTGTCATGCCACATTATTTTCTTGATGAGTAACTAGAAAGGACCGAAAGAGCGATATTACAATTAATGCGTTCAATTCAAATGCACCTCTATTCTGCTGTGCACAGTATTATACATCATCGTAAGCCCCTTCAAGATTTCCCATATGAGTGTTGACGATAGACCTTCACACAAAAATCTGAAGGGTCAAGGAGATCTATTACTTGCTGAGCTAATTGATGCAACATGGTTAATTTTGATCCGCTCCTCCAAAGAGATTTGATAATCAAGAATCTTACTCTTTATGACTAGAATCGATGATTAAAAAAAAAAAACAGAGAGAGAATATCAGTTGTAAATAAAAATGTTAAGTGAACGAAATTGTCGAGTTTAATATCATCATTTCATTTAAATCAGAAAGATAAGGGAAAAATCGTACAGTTGAAGCATGTAAAAACTGGAAAGTGATTCTTTGAATATCTATATCTTAATGTATAAAATCTGGTGGGAGCTAATACCAGGGCTAACAGGTCGGTACTTTGATTTATACCTCTAAACAAGTTCCACCGCCAGGCTTGAGGGCAATAGAAAAGCATTCGCGTGCGCTAAGCTCTCCCATTCCCAGATTCTCCAAACAGAACAAGTTTGCCATTGGAGATCACCTAAGAGTTACACGGAGGTTAAGTACAATTTTGATAATTTAAAAAAAGAAAACAGAACAGAAGATTAGTTACTAAAGTGATCAACTATTCTTTACTCACACACGAAGATCAAACTAACGGCGCCGCCCAACATGTTCCATGATGGATTCAGGGTTCTTCTGATGCAGTTTATTCCAGAAAGGAAATAATGGCCGAAAGAAAAATTCCCGGCGCCAAATCGAAGGGCGCGCCAAAGCACCCATTATTACCGTCAATTTTTGGTCGTTGCCGTCAAATTATAATCAGTTAATCACCCGTATTGTTCCAGCTGGGATTGTTGTTCCTATCAATTTTTGCCTTTTGCTGTATAATCTCCCGCGCATTATCAGTCGTGAACTATAATTGCCCATTGATTAGCATATATTATCCAAATTCTTATTTAGTGAACTATTTTCCCAGCAAAACAAAGGAACTTTTTCACACCAAAAATCATAAAAGTCTCTTTTTGCTTGGAAAAAGTTTTTCTTGAATATTAAGAATAAAAAATTATAAACAGATTTTCTGTTACAAATTAATTTTAAAATTAATTATTTACTTTTAATTTCTTTATCAATTTTTATTGGAATTTTTTAATTTCTTACAAGATTTTAATTAACATTCTTTTCTTAGCCAAAAAAATTGAAAATCTCACTAGCCCGCCGGCCTTTTCAGTATTAAATGGCGAAACTGTATTTCAATTAATAAAAAATTAAAGACATTTTATCAGTTACCAACCTTTTAGCCCAACGAGTAGCCTTTTCCGTTGCCCTCTTTTTTCATAATGAAAAACCATTGGAATTAAAATAGGATGGTATGAGAAAAAATAATTTATCTACGACATGCCTCCCAATAGAAATTTATAGTTTGGGATAAAAAATACTTATTTGTAAATTTATTGACCTCCTTTCATTTTTATTTAATACGGATAAAAATATTATATTAAAGATCTTAAAATAATTGAATTTTGTTATTTAAAATTATGTCTTCATAAACCAATTGTTTATCCCCATCTCCCTCCAATTAAAAAAGAATTTTAAATAATTAAGTATAAGAATATTTAAATAAATGTTTTAAAAAATTGTATATTAAAATAAAATAATATAAATTATGTTAATTAATGTGTCCCTTGTTATATTAAATTTGTCATTCACTAAATTTTCAATATATGTGTTTGAAATGTCATTTTAACTAACACATATTTAAATAAAAATAGAATTTTAAAAATAGAAAGACACCCGTTTTAGACAGCCTTTGATTTTGAGAAAGGCTTACATAAGTTTAAATATAAAATAGAAAGAATAAGAAAAAAATAACCAAAAAAACTGCCAAAATAAAAAAATTACAAATAAAACCCACAACAATATTACTATAAGTTTTATAATATGGGTTTTGACAACAATTTTTATGAACAGATCCATGTGTGTAATTTTTTTTTATTTTAACGGTTTTTTTTTTGTGATTTTCTCTAAAGAATAGCTTAAAAAATCTTTTTTTTTTTTTTGGGGGTTCAACAGAGGAGTGCAGTTTCTATCGCGTGACTTGATGGTGACACTGTATTGCTCTCAGCCTCAGCCTCTCACCATGAAGCCAAAATTTCGGAAAGGCCTAGAAAAAGTCTTTTTATATATACACAAACGGAATTCAACAGACAGAAAGAAGGGGCTCTGGCATGATCCCATTAACGATGTAAAACATAACGACACGTTATTTAAGTCAGCAATCAGTCTAAGAATATGACGGATTGATGCTTCCTTTGCTTTCTCCCATGACACCAAGAAATCGAAGTTTTGATCTAGAAAGTTCCAACATGAAGAAAATATAGAATATAAGCAATGTGCTCTTCTTTTCCCTTTTTCTTTTCATGTTTTTTGAACATTGACTGTGTAACCAACTGCTGAAATAACCTGGGATCAGGGACTTGTATTGATGGGGACTAGGAGATTTAGACCTTATGACAGGAGTTTCTGATATTAATATGAGCTGCAATGAGGGATCCAATATTGCCCTCCAAAACAGAATTTAGGTCTGGCACCTCAATGCCAGTCTTTACATCATGCACTAGCTTGTACGGATAAGAGACATATCTGCGAGCTTCTTCTTGCCATAGATTCACAATGGCATCTTTCCTAATACCACTTATCCCGGAAACTCCTTGTTCCCTTGCTATCACTTCAAGTTTAGATTTCAGTCTGTTAAGCGCCTTCATCTTACTAGCAAAGAGGGTTCTCTCACCTGCCCAACATGCTAAGCTTCAACATCTAGGGAAGTTCATATCAAATTTCAAAATCCAAATGGAGGTTCTGATTTAAACTACTAGAGCATTAAATTCTGACACAAGATTCTGGACAGGAAGTGAATAACACTATAACGTGAAACTAAACATGTATGTAAGTGAGTACCTGCGGACTCCGCACTTATCCCAGTAGGTTGATGCTGAATGCAAACTCTTGACCTAGTATGGCTCTTCTGTTCTCCAACACTTGAAGGCGATGAGATAATCAAATCCTCATGATCAATTTCCATGTCAGATGAATTCTCAAGGAGCATCGGAACAACATCCACAACTGCTGAGCTGGCCTACAAAATTTAATTTTGCTAAGAAAGATGATATCAAATCCTCATGATCAATTTCCAAGTCAGATGACTTTTCAAGGAACACGGGAACCACATGCTTAACTGCTGGGCTGCCCTGCAAAATTTAATTTTTGCGAACAAAAATGGCCCTAAAATTTCATTATTTAGTGCAAAAGGGTAAAGAGTAATATGGCAATAAAGCAGCCGAACCTCATTCTGTATGCAGATCAATCAAGATTACATAAATGACAGCTTTAAGATGTAAACAGAATCTTCCATTCAAATGTTATCAAATCCGTCAGTCAGTCGGTATTTTTAAGTATTGATTAATGATCAAATCCCATTTCAATTCCAAAACATTCTTTATTTTCATCAATTTTTTAACCTGATTATCATAATCCTGACAAAATGAAAAGTTCCTTAAAAACATCTTAGAGTGAAATCAGCAAATTTGGTCCATATCCACTTAAAGAAGCACAAAGGTTTATGCAAGGACAAATTTGAACAAATGCAAACTTTTCTTAGGTGCATGAATGGAAGTGAATTTTAAGATATAGTCCATGGCATAGGAAAGTCACCTCCAGCAGAGAAGATTCATCCAAAGAACTCCTTATCATGTGGTGAGCTCCTTTTTCTCCTGAAAGATAACCATAAGCATACTCAAATTCAAATTCTACAGTTGCTGAGGCAATGCCACCATTCTTGAACAGGCATCTATCAACTATTCTTCCTTCATCACCCTGCTTTTTGGCCCACTTAAGATACATACTTAGAAGCTGTTCTGCCCAAAGCTGTATTTACGCAAAAGTGGGTCAAAGAATGCCAGAAGTACATGTAAATAAATAGCCAGAGCGCAGATAATATTGGATCACAGTTTGGACTGTCAACAACCCAGCTTTACAATAGCTCATTTTGAACATTCAGTTTTATTGGGAAAAACAATACAAAAATCCACACATTCAATGAATTTTCAGGCTTATAGAATATCTGTCAACAATTTGCCTCACATATGTGAGAGTATGCTTTGAAAAATATAAAGCCTGATTAAATTGGCATATTGAATTAAACTGCTGTAGAAAGGACTAAAGAAGCATTTGGTGTTTATGGATACAGCAATATGGAAAATTAAGCATTTAGGTTCTAACAAGAATACGAGGGGTGATGTTAACTTTAGTTCCAACTGTGTACTCCTTGAAACAAGATCAAACTAAGCATGGAGGTTCATTACCATAAAGAAGTGCCAAGAGCAAACATATGATTATCAAACCTTATGACGGACGCCGCCAGTCCCAGCTTTAATGATCAAACAAGCTCCCTCCAGATCAAATGGGCCCTTAAGAAGCTTAGACGTCTCATATCGATCCAGAATCTTGCTTACATCCAAAGATGCCTCATATGCTTGCTTATAAAACCCATAATCAATAGCATTCATCTCAGCCAACTGAGTAATCAGCTTTGCTTCCTCCACCTGCAGAATACCAAAACATAGAACACTGAATCATTTATTTTTTGCAAAACGAAAATAAAAAAGAAAAAAAGCGTGTAAGAATATAAACTAGAATGAGATTAGCTACATGCTTTTACTGGTTACAGCAAACATTATGTCTTTTGGGATGCTGAAGCTGTGAGGGCAGTCATGTTATGACTTCATCAGGAAGCAAAATACTAGCTAGCCTTCTCTAGGATATCAGAATTCCTAATCCAAGCATTCACCACATTGTGGTTTCAGGGGATTGGTCGAATGAAGATTGGAGAACTCTACTACAAAAGGAAGTTTATAGTGGCTACGACTATGAATGAATGCTGAATAATAAAAGATGTCATTCATAACATTAGTCATATCACTAAGCTTCATAGAATAGCATTCCAACTATTATGGCTCATTAATTTATTTATCCATGTTTCATTCTTAAATTCATTGCTATATCACAATTATCATTAATCAATTTACAAGATTCCAAAAAATCAGAAATTCATAAGCCAACAAATCATCAGCAACCAATTGTTTCAAATAGGTAGGGGGAAAAAAAGAATCACAACCAAACTTCTGATGAAATTGATGTGAAAAGAGGATAACCTTATATTTTAAGTCCTTAAGAGCATCAACTACTTTGGCACTCTTTGCTAACTTGAGCAGAATGTCATTGGACTTATTAAGATCATCCCATAGATTATAGTTACGTATCATTTCTTCTTGCTCAATCCATCTTGCTTCTTCCATTTCCAAGGCTGTAGGTGCAAACATTTCAGCACGAAGAACTGCATCTTCAATTTTCCTTCTTAGAGAAAATAAACCTGATTGTATTTATTTCAGTAGGTTGTCAGAAACAATGGACACCAAAGAAGTAAGCATCAGACAAATAGTAAATGTTGCTAGCCTAATAGAACTCCTTATTTAAAATTGGTTCAATGGCTTAGCATTGGCCAGCCAAATTAGCAGAATAGGTGTCAATAACATAAAATTGAGGGCCAACTCAGGAAGTTATGTCTAGAAAAAAGGGAGATAAAGAAATTAGCAACTGACAATCTACAAGTTTGATGAAGGCCACCGCTGTTGCACACGGCATCACTTTTCCAAAGGGAAAATATATGCATGATTCCCCACATATTGTATGTGCAACTAGCATGACCTAAAGGGTTTATATTAATTTGTAATTCAGCTCAAGTAGCTTTTCCATCTGATTAGTACCTTTTCTCAAATTCCACCAAGCCATTGAATTATCATGCCTTAAGTTTCTAGGCCATCAAATCAAATGTCACTGCTACTAGTTACTCCCTCCATCCCAAAATGTAAGTTATATTCAAGACCATTTGAGATATTCAAAATGCAAGTCATTTTATAGAATGCGGTGAGCATTAAATGTCTTTTTCCCTCAAATTTACCCTTATTTATGAGAGAAATCAAGAGAGACATCATTTATATGAGGTTACTATTTAATAAGGGTACTTTTGGAAAGTTAAATGTAATTTTTGAGAAGTTTAATATATTTAACTAACAACAACAAACTTTATTGGTAAGCGTAAAATGGTTAAAAATGATTTCTAATTTGGGTTAGAGGGGGTATCTAAAAAGGTAAATGTCCATAGGCTACCATTGTCCACATTAAAACATTAATAGCAAAGTAAATATTACGCTTACAAAGCCTATTATCACATCAACCAATGTCCAAAATAACACCATCAACTCACATTCTTGCCCCAGTTATCGCGAAATAATGCTTATTTCTTCCATAATCAAACATCAAGAGAAACCGTTCCAGAAAGAAAACACACAGCCGAGCACTAGCCCTGGTTATCTACTAAAAGCTTAAACAGAAGATGCCTCCTTCCGTTTCTATCCTCAGTTAGTCAATCACACATTATTTAATTAGAGGAACTGAGTCCATTGACAAACATTTCAGTATAATCCAGACATGAACCACAGAAATCTGAAATCATTTATAGTTCCTGTACGCTATTGCGTGCAAAGAAAGCAATATGGAACAGACCCACTTGTTCGTAGACTTTTTTCCTGTCAACCATGGAATGACAAGCTCTAATTCCCAGCTGAGTACGTGGCTTTTTCTTCCTCAGAGCATCCTGCAATTTGGCACCGAAGGAAGCCGAAGAATCATAAGAGCTTCTTACACAAGCACGATCAGAGGCGATGGTCGCCATTGCTACGTTTGGACGCTACAGCTATTTCCCCAACTGCTCTCCTCCTCCTTCCGTGCACCCTCTAACCTTGAGATTCTTATCTTCAAATTCATTTCAGAAAGATGTTCGCTGCCAATGACGACAAGTGGACTACAATATAACCACAACGGGGGAGTGGATAGTGAATTGCCCTCGTTAGTTGCCGCCAACTGCTTCTAAATAAAAAAGAATTGAGAAATGAGGGGCAAGGTTGGGCGAGTATAATGCCACCCGGGAAAATGAAAATTGAAGAATAAGTTATAATTTCTTTTTCGTTCATAACTTGTGAACATTATATTTAATTTGCTGGTGAAAAAAAAAAAGAACAGTATATTTAATTTATTTTAAATTCGAATAAATTAATATATGTGAACAAATACATAGACACAAATATATAATAATATTCGCATACGCAACGCAAGCTTCATTTCAATGTATATCATTCTTTCTTCTCTTTAGAAGACTTTTTCAGAAGATTATGATATTTTTATTTATGAAATGTTTCATAGTCAATCAATATATTTTTTGAAAAAATATCCTAAAAGGGTTTTTCTAAGAAAAAGAATAAGAGAGAAAAATACCTAAGAAATGATTATTTTGAAAAGATGAAGTATTTAATATGTAAAATTTTCTCGACTTTCTTAATCCATCCTTATTTATTTTATAAATTCATGTGCCGATTTTTTTTATAAAAAAAAAAATCAAATGCCCCTTAATTCATCGATTTAGTTAAGAAAATTAATGCTTGAAAAAATTCGTATACGGCTTTATATATACAATCAAGGTAACTTCTTTAAAAAAATTTAAAAAAAGACAGGAAAAACTGGTGTTTTTACTTGCCGCTTGTCTGTGGGCGAAAAATTCCGTTTATCATCATCATTATACTAAGATCGACGAGGCCAAAAAAGTAGGGGAAATGATTAAGATTGACAATTTAAAAACGAGATTAACAGAACGAGTCCCCATTCGATGCTCATCAAGTGATGAGCACCCAATACTCATCACCTGATGAGTAATCTGGACAGTCCAGATTTAATATTATTAAATAATTATTTTAAAATATAAAAAAATTATATTTTTAAAAGATAATAATTAGAGATTATTTTTATTTTTTATCTTATACCTATTAAAATAATTATTTAAAAAATAAAAAAAATTCAGACCTCTAGATCTGATGAGCATTGGCCAATGAAATACAGTAAGGATAACAAGATCTTTTTTCCATTTCTCCAACCACACAGGTCTCTTTCTCTATACATCTCAAGTAGATTTGCAACGTTTCTGGCAAAATCAGCGATAAATCCAGTTACAAGCCCAAAACTAGAACAATCGCCGGCGGGGCTACCTTGTCATATTACCCGCATGGTCAAATTTCGAGTTGCACTAGAACTCTCTCTTTAGGGGTATGAATCCATGAGGCAAAAAATATACATGGGTGACGATAGATATGGTCTAATTCTGCATCACAAGAAATCATGTTAATCATCACTCGGCAAGTCACCATCCTCATAAGGACTCTGCAAACTGAAAGGCCTCCATGTCAAGTTCTTGTCTCATGACACAGTTCATAAACCACTCACTACTGAAAGTTCGGATCCCCTTCTTTGCAGCTACCATTGCTTCTTCCATATCTTCTTCACATGTCACAAAAATGGTTGAGGATGTTTCATTTACTTTCTTCAACCCACGAATAACCTGATATACAAAAACAGTGGAATTTGTGACAAATTGAATATATTTATCTATAAGCAAGCAAAACTTAAGTGAGCAGGAAGCAGATGCAAGACAACTCTCAAGTTTTTCCCTGCTGTATGTAAAGAAAATAGCTCCTAATAAATAGGAAAAGATAAAGGGCTTATGCTTGGCATTAAGGAAACTTTATATGATTAAAAATTTCAATTGGCCATGGAATTTGAAGGTACCACTTCCCAAAGGGCTCATCGAGTGATTAGTTGTGAATTCCAAAAAACTCATCACCACTTTAGGTAACCTAAAAGATAATGTAATGAAACCACAAGATATTTTGAGTTCAGGTTTGTGGATTTAAAAGACATCTTTGAGAAAGCTACCTCATTTTTGAAGCACGACCCAGCTTGATCCAAATTAGTCGGAGCCTAACTCCAGATATGGGTGGTTTGCTAAGAAAAACAAAGATAAGACTGGAGAAATCTATCTTTCAAGGAATTCAGCTTTTCCAATATTCAGTTCACTTTGAAATTCTAACCTTGATATAGTTAAAACGAGAATCTTAAATTAGAACTAATAGCAAAACAGCTTAACCTTTTGAGAATAGAAATCTTCAGAGCACTATTCTTAATAGAATTGAATTTTGGAACTTTTGAGTATTGGAGAACGGGAAAAGAATGAAGCAAACCATCCTTAAGAGGTCAAACACTGCTTTTATGATTGGGTGTGATATGTCAAACAGTGTGTGTGTGTGTGTGTGTGTGAGAGAGAGAGAGAGAGAGAGAGGTCAAACAACATGTTTTCATGTGCGTGCGCGCATATGCCTGCGTGTGTCGCACCATGTCAGAATTGGTATTCAAATGTTTCATATGGTTAGTTCTCAGTACAATACACGCTTATAAGGTGCAATATTCTACTAAGCCAAGAGGGGGGGGGGGATTTCCAAACACATACTCTATAGTTTTCTTAAACCATATTCAGATTTCAGTCTAAATACTATACTCACAATGCCACCAGCAGAGCTCACAATTGCAGATAGTGTTTTAGCAGGAGGTTGAACATGCTCTGCAATACACACGTTGTACCCCTTGAATAAAGCTCGGGGGTTGGCTTTTGCACGGAAAACTGCACTTTTTAAATCAGATCTGTACTTCAATAGGTAATCCTTGTCATCTAATATGTAAGCCAATCATGCATATTGATTTAAAATAACGAGTGGTTATATTGCCAAATGAATAAAAGATATTAAACTAGATAGTTGGCTTGACTTACCAATAAATTTGCCTTCACGACAGCTTTCTTTTAACCAATCTGATGAGACCACCCATGCCCTGTGTAGTAACATCCACATGAGTTGTGTATAACTCCTTTTTTTTTCAATACCTCAACCATAATCAGGTAAGAGAGGGAGAAAAGATATTAAGAGATGATTATAGTATTTTAGAAAACAAATTAACTAACTTACATAACTTCCTTAATTTCATCAAATTAGTTAAATAGATTTTACATTAAAGACTGGAAGTGTATGATACTATCATATGCACAACACCAATCACATCAAGCGTGAAACAAAACAGAAGCCAGTGCTTAGTAAATTAATAAAATAAGAAAGAGAACTACCATGTGATGACAAAACTACAAACATTAATCAATTTATTTCATTTTTTTATTAGGTTTGTATTTTGACGTGCATCGTCCAGTAACTAGTTTAGTTTTGCCACTCATTGTTCACCATAGATATCTTAAGATAGTGTGCATTTAAGTGCATCGGCACGGCTTCATTTCCCATGAAGTGATCTTGCAAAAAGTGCTCTCTGTATTATCTGCTGTCGGTTGACATGATCTACTGGAAACTTTACTTGATTAAAAGAAATAAGCCGAAAAGAAGCAAATTTAAAAAAAATCTCAAGACAATAATGAATTAATAGTTGAAAAAAGGAATTAATACAAACTTGGGTCCCTCAAGTTTGCTTTTCATTGGTTTTGATCCCTCAAGTTTCTTTTTATTTGTAACATTGATCCCTATAATCTAATACATACTTAGACTATTTTGCCTCCTGAGCAACCAAAATTTATGGTTTAAAACTTAAGGGCCAAAACAAATATGAGGGCAAACTTGAGGGACTAAAGTTTATATTAACCTTGGAAAAAAAGAACATTTATTCTGCAAATAAGTGCACTGTTAAAATTTTAAGATCTTGGCAAATTGTGAACACTTTTCAGGAATATCAGCAATTAAATTAAAATAAGATGAAAAATAACTATGCAGAAGTTAGATAAGATTATTTAGGTGGTATATAAGGAAAACATGCGCATGACCGAAAAACATGCAAGATTCAAAACACTCATACTCAAAGGTGATCAAAGATGACGAAACAAATTAATCCGCTTCATTCAAGAAACAAGAGATATGCGTAGCATCAACATATCAAAATTAAACCAGAAAAACAGAGACTCCGATAATCTCAAAAGCTCTAGCCGCAAATGAAAACTATTTAAACAATATATTTCATCCACAAATACTTTCTCTATGAAGCTAGGCAAATGGACGTTTAGAACTAACCCTGAGCAGAGGGCAGTGCAGAAATTCAAAGTTTTCCTCACTTTGCCTGTGACAATATGTGTGGTCATGCTTCCTTCAGAGGTAACAGTGCCACCAAGGGCTTCAATTACCTATTTATAAGAAGAATATCGTCAAGGCTTCATACGTGACAAAATCTCCAGGAATTTATCACATTACTAGAGAAAATAATTTTCAAAAAGATTCAGTTTGACACAATTTGATTTCTAAAAACTTTGTTCCTCCCAACTATGGTGAATCAGTCCTCACAAGGAAGAAGATTGATTCGTTCAGAAGAAGCAAAGCGTATTCCGACATAAAGGACAATTAAAGCGACATGCCAGTACCCAGTACTGCCAATCCCGTACATGAGAATTTCTCTGGTAATGCAACTATCAAACATACCTTTGTAAGGTGCATTTTCTTAGCATCATCAGCAATATTCATCAGCATGATTCTAAAGCATTGTTTAGTTGATAGCTGTTCATTGTTGACTTGAGCTTCTAAATCTAAATAATCCCCTTTGAGTTTCTCAGAATTCTTTTCTTGGACAATCAAAGAGTCACCATATGGAAGCTCTACTGAACTTTTTCCGCTCGAAACACCCCATGAGCATCCCACAAAACAAGAATTAGTCCTATCAACCTCTGACACGAAACCCCAGCTAGACTCAGATCTATCATCAACTAAATGGCAACCTTTCACTCTTTTTGACTTTAAGGATGACAAAGAGCTTCCCAGGTCCTCTTTGCACTTTTGTGGAATTAGAACAATCCTTCATTTCAGCATCAACTTCATCGTTTGCAAGTCCTGCAATAGCGGGTGGTGTTTCACCATCTGCACCAGCAAATAATTGCAACCATCAAATCTTGTTTATAGAGCAAAAGATTATAGAATATACAATAAATAGACCTAAGCAAAGAGACTACAGTTGCTCCCTCCAATTTTAAAAAACTATTAGACTCCAGAAAATATCCCCAAATAGGAGAGGGAGACGCCCAGACAGACAGATTAAAAGATATACCAGGAGAAAACGCACCGCTCAATTCATCAGATTCTTTTGAAAATCCATCATTCACCAAAGCCTGGGATGACTAGTTTCCATATTATCTGTTCTATCAGTAGAGTTGTTTGAAAGATTCAAATCAATGTGTAACTGTCCTGTAAATTTAAGCTGGTCGTTCTTGTCATTTCCAAATGTCAAGTAATTCTGACGTTGTTGTGAGGGAAGACACTTCATAGAGTTAGTAGCGTCAGCTGAAAATCCCATCCTTAGATGGCAAATCATGAGTGTAGAACCACCAGGAAAGCATAATGCTTTACGAATATCAGCTTTTATAGGTAACCTGCGAGCTCTACCTTTGTGTCCACCTTGCTATTGATATAAAACCCTGCAATTCCAAA